>NC_060276.1:61302470-61456730 GCF_021613505.1 Equus quagga | reverse complement strand
TAGCTTAACATAATACCCTCAAGGTCCATCCATGTTGATGCGAATGGAACAATTTGGTTCTTTTTTATGGCTGAGTAGTATTTCATTGTGTATATATACCATATCTTCTTTATCCAGTCGTCAATTTCTGGGCATTTAGGTTGGTTCCATGTCTTGGCTATTGTAAATAATGCTGCAATGAACACAGGGTGCATGGGATTCTTGGGATTGATGATTTCAGGTTCTTAGGATAGATACCCAGTAGTGGGATAGCTGGGTCATAGGGTATTTCTATTTTTAACTTTTTGAGAAATTTCCATGCTGTTTTCCATAGTGGCTGCACTAGTTTGCATTCCCACCAACAGGGTATGAGGGTTCCTTTTTCTCCACAACCTGTCCAACATTTGTCACTTTTGGTTTTGGGTATTTTTGCCAATCTAACGGGTGTAAGGTGATATCTCAGTGTAGTTTTGATTTGCATTTCCCTGATGATTAGCGATGATGAACATCTTTTCACGTGTCTATTGGCCATACTTATATCTTCTTTGGAGAAATGTCTGTTCATGTCCTCTGCCCATTTTTTGATTGGGTTGTTTGTTTTTTGCTGTTAAGCTGTGTGAGTTCTTTGTATATTATGGAGATTAACCCTTTGTCGGATAAGTAGCTTGTAAATATTTTTTCCCAATTAGTGGGCTGTTTTTTTTGTTTCAATCCTGTTTTCCCTTGCCTTGAAGAAACTCTTTAGTCTGATGAAGTCCCATTTGTTTATTCTTTCTATTGTTTCCCTCATTTGAGGAGTTATAGTGTCCGAAAAGATTCTTTTGAAACTGATGTCAAAGAGTGTACTGCCTATATTCTCTTCTAGAAGACTTATTGTTTCAGGCCTAATCTTTAGGTCTTTGATCCATTTTGAATTTATTTTTGCGAATGGTGAAAAAGAATGGTCAATTTTCATTCTTTTACATGTGGCTGTCCAGTTTTCCCAGCACCATTTCTTGAAGAGACTTTCTTTTCTCCATTGTAAGGCCCAAACTTTTAAGTCAGGAAAAATTACTGAAAACTTTTTTCTCTATAGTGTATACAAATTAGCTTTTACTTTTAAGACTCCTTTACAAAGAAAATTATAGCTAATTGAAAAGAAAAGATGGAAATTATTTGCAACAAATATGACAGTCTTAATATTTTAAAACACATATAAAACTATCTATAAGAACACCATCAAGATCAAATAGATGAGTGGATAAAGGAAATTAACAGATAAGTCACAATGTAGGAAATACAATAATAAACTAAGTTACAGAAAATACTCAACTTTCTTGCCAACTATCAAAAGCAATTTAAATGAAAATAAGATAATACTTTATACCTAATAAATTCGAATTTTAAAAACTCTAAAACCTAATGTCAACAATTACTATTTGAAACTGGTATACATCTACATTTCTAGATGTGCCATAAAGTAACATGATCCATTTGAAAAATAATTTTGACAATACAGTTTAAGAGTCATGAAAATATGCACACCCATTGCCCAACCCCTGAGAATCTATACTAGGGACAAAACTGATTAGCAAAAAGGAGTTACATGTACAAAATGTTTAACGGAGTACGATTTGTAAGAACAAAAGATTATAAATAACCTAAGTCCAAAAACAGGGAAATGGGTAAATTACGGGATATATAATAGACTATTCTGCAGGAATTAATAATTAAAATATGAGAACTACAGCAATGTGGAAAAATTTAGGAACTATAAAGCAAAAAGTATAAAATGTTAACTTGCAAGTATAATATCATTTAAATTAGGTAAAGATACACATTCATATATGGATAAAGACTAAAAAGAAGTGAGAAAAGAAACCAACTGCTTTGTGATAAAAGTATAGGTAAATTTTTAAAACCCTCTTAACAATACAATCTTTATGTTAAACACAAGTTTTCTAGTAGGTTCTTCCTAGTCATCACTAACAGTTATTCAAAACTTCTAATATAAGGTATGTTGCATATGGACAGCAGCATCATCAAATATTCCTTCCCTCCCATCTCAGTAATATTTTTTTATTCATCTAGCACCTGAGATGATAACATTTATACATTTTTCTCAGTCATTTGGTGATGTCAATAGGTCTTAGGCTCTATACACTAAGGAGTTCTATCAACACTCTCTTTATCACTTATCTTTATCTATAGAGCACTTTATCAGGAACATTTTCCCCAATTGTTAATGGCTGATAACTAACTATAAAGATACAATTAAAAAGAGTTCATTTTTGACCAACTCTCAAATATTTTACTCAGAAGTGGATCTCATTCTTCTAGCGTGAATAGTATATAGCTCGTTTGGGGGAGGGGGATGCTCAAAGTCATTATTCCTTTTCTCAAGAGTAACAATAAAATAAAGGGACACTCACAATTATCATTATGTATCTGAATGTCTCTAACAAATGTACTATTTGCAAAAGTGTATTGTTTCTTCTTCTACTATAAGCATACTTCAAGTTTAGAAATGAGCAATTTAACTTTCATCCTAACAAAGTATAATGAAGAAACAACTACAAATAAGAAAAAACTTACCACAACCCTATGCCAATATGTTCACTATAAAGTCATTATTGCATTCTAAAATCTACAGTACTTCAAAGTATGTGATAAGTTTTAGTACATATAATTAATTACCTTGATTAATTACTTAAGTATTTCAAAAACACTACAAAGGGTAAGTAATGTTATCTTAGCCTCTATTTACTAGGTAATTAAGCCCCAAAGAGCCACAAAAGTAAAATGGCAATACAACTCTAAAAACACAGGTTAAAACAGGACAACCAATCAACATAATTTTAGTCAGAAAAAAATGCCTGTTTCTCCATCCACTGTTGTTAAGGATTCGGCAACCTTAGAAAAATAGTATACTGTACATAGTTAATGACACCTGTTCATTTGGGAAGCTGAGATAGTCAGGGTCAGTTTCCAACAATCAACTACAGACCATTTTCTCTTTAGAAGTGATGTGAACATGCCAACTTTGTCTTGAAATATGTTAAGAACTTCCCTTTTGAGAGAAACATCCTTGATGTCATGATACATTTCTTCCTATTTAGCAATGTTGACAAATTCAACTAGTAGATAAATCAGACAAATGTATATGTGTAAAAACGTATTTGAATACAAAATATTCTATTCAGAATTAATTACATCTCCTAAATTTTTTCTTTGAAATTTTGTAGGATAAGCTTCTAACTTATTCTCTAAAAAAAGATAAGATGTATGAACTAATTCATCAATAGATCAAAATGCGTAAAGATTCAAGTAAGAACAAGATAGGACTTATTATGTGCATTTACAAATTTATTAAGTAACAGAGATTAATCAACAGCTATCAATGGAATAACTGCTTCCTTTCTTTAATACATATGTTTGTTGACCAGCTACTATGAGCTAAGCACTGTGATAGACACTAAAAATACAGTTTATAAACAAGTCATACAAGATCCTCATCCAAGTGGAATTTCGATTCCACGGGACAAAACTTTCATCATTTACCTGATTTCAGAAATGAGTAAGATACTTTAATGGGAAAAGTGACCTACAGAAATATATACAGCTCTCAAAGTGTGTTTTTCTAATAAGCTCTGCAGGTGATGCTGATACTGTGCCAAGTTTGGGAACCACCAATTCTAGCCCAACCTCCTTACCCCCAAAGTTATCCTTTCTATAACATATGTGGCAGATGGCCATTCAGCCTCTGTCTAAACACTTCTAGTAAACAGAAGATTATTATTTCTCAAAAACGGCCAATTCACAGGTTGAGCTGCTCTAATTTTGGGGAGAGTCTACCTTTAATTGAGCTCAATCTCTCTGTAACTTTCAGTCATATAGGTTCTGCCCTTGGAAGCTACACTAAAAAAAGTCAAATC
The DNA here is from genome assembly GCF_021613505.1 of Equus quagga. Classification (NCBI taxonomy): domain Eukaryota; kingdom Metazoa; phylum Chordata; class Mammalia; order Perissodactyla; family Equidae; genus Equus; species Equus quagga. The sequence continues at coordinate 61,452,837 of NC_060276.1, read as the reverse complement.
TCTTTTGTCACCTGGTAATCCATGAAATATTTACAGATATCTTACAGTTGTGCCTTAAATCTTCTCTCAAAATGTGGGGTCCCCTCTAAATCATAGCCATAATTTACAAACACCTCTCTTTCCTATCATTCCCCCATAGAAAAACACTCTTTCACCATAAACACCACTGTGTTTGCCTTTTCTCTTTTTTTTGAGAAGTCTCTAGTTCATCAATGTCTGAGCCTCTTAAAATAACAAGAGCTGAGCAAAACTTCCAGTGGTCCGATCAGCAGAGTACAGTGGATTATTTCCAACTATACTTCTACGAATGCAATTTAAGACTGCAAAGTCTACATCAGTTTTCAAAAACAGCTTCTTTATACTACTATTGATCAGCTTAAAGAGGAAATAAAGTTAGTTTGGCATTCTTTCTTTGTAAACCTATGTAAGTTCCTGATGATCATCTCTTTCTTCTCTAAGAGTACACAAAAGACCTTGTTGAATAAACCTGTCTAAAATTTTGCCTGGGGTTAAAGCTAAGTTCACCAATCTAAAATTTCTAGAATCTTATTCTTTGTTTCCTTTTGTATACTTGTCCACTCTGATTTCACAAAAAATACCCGCCAGTGAAAACTATTTCAGTATATCAGGATTTAATTCACTTGAGCCTCTTTAAGTAGTTAGGTACTCATGTATCTTGGGTTTTCTTTCCTTTAAACATGCTTGCTCTACCCTTTACAGTTAAGAGATCATTCTCTTTGATAGAGAAAACTAAAACAAAATATGGTTATCTCCAGCTCTTATATTTTACCTATGAACTTATACCATCTATTCTTTTCTAAAATCTACAACTTCTTTCTCCATATGTTAATTTGAACTTTAAAGATGTTTTTAGGGTATTCCTATACGGGTCAAACCATATAAAATTGTGATAGTCAACCATTTTCTACATAAAAAAATAGTAATTTTAAATGGTTCAATATAATAGCTATAATTGCAGTGGTGGGGAATGGTGGGAAATCAAGCATTAGTTTGATCTAGGTATTCTGCTTCTGTACCTCTCCATGAGGAAAGCATCATCCATAATGTCCAGTCTATAGTATAATCTCATATAAATTTATCACTTCTTTTATCTCCGCCCACTGTTTTTCACAGTATAGCTATATTTTGGTATATGGATTTCTAAATATGTTCAACATGCACCGCTACTCCTCATCTTCGAATTAGATCTGTTTTTTTACAACCAATTATAGACACTCATTACAGTTTAAGCACTGATACCATTTCAGGTTTGTTTTCTCTCTCTCTGTTAAATTTTCTAGGTCACTTTGCTGCATTATACTTAGTAATTATAAATATCCTGCCCAACCTTAATGTTTTCTCTTGTGAACTACTGGAAACTTCCTCCTTTACGGATCTTTTCCTTATGTTATATCTTCATCATATCATTTTTTTAAAACTAGGTAATTTATGGGGCCAGCCCCGTGGCCGAGTGATTAAGTTCGCACGCTCTGCTTCGGCGGCCCAGGATTTCGCTGGTTCGAATCCTGGGCGCAGAGACAGCATCACTCATTAAGCCACACTGAGGTGGCATCCAACATGCCACAGCTAGAAGGACCCACAACTAAAAATATGCAACTATGTACCGGGGGGCTTTGGGAGAAAAAAGGAAAAGTAAAATCTTTAAAAAAAAAAAAAAACTAGGTAATTTAACCAGTGTCCTTAACAAACAGTAAAATTAACTTATTTCAGTTTAATTTCCTGTGCTTTCTCAATATGAATTTAAGTGTTAATAAACAGTAAAAGGGAGAGAATATAAAGTCACAGTTATCCTATAAGAAGCCTTAAATTTTATCAAGACTATACTAAAGAATTAATTAAAATTGAATAAAATTCATATAAAAGTTCTCCTGAAATTCTTCTTTTTATCTATTAACATTTTAAATGCTATTGAATTGCCTTTAGAAATTAAGAATACTGAACGGACTTTGAAAAAAAGGAAAAGAAAAACGTCATAATTTGAAGTATATGATATTCTAGTGTATGTTGGATATTAATACACCATTTCACATATTCAAATTTTATTTGTTTCCAAATTACAAGATGTGACACTGTAACCCAAATTAATAAATTTCAGACCAGACTAACTCTTTTCATGTAGTCTTCATTAATAGCTTTGTCTTTCTCACTCTGTGGCATCCTGAATTTATTACAAGGACGTACTTCTTTTCTTATGCTACTCCTGTCTTCATTATTCTCTCCATTACTGACCCATTCCATCATATTATAGAAGAAAAAAAAAACTACCAATAACCTCTTAAAATCCTAATGTTAGAAAAAAGTGCATCTATTTTAGAACATTTGTTGTGTGTGGCACAAGATATACTATTTACCATCCTGACTTAAAAGCTTAGCACTAGACTCCAAAATATGAAATGATGATTTAAAAGAACCAAAAAGATCCACAAGACTCAATAACAAAGGACACTTAGCTTAATAACAATAAATTCAAATCAAGGATTTATTGCAGGGTTATTGTACTAAGAAAATTTTATTAGTACATCAGGTTATTACTACAATAGTTAAAGACTACAGTCTGTTCTCCTAAATTCAGTCAATCACATCAAAACACCTAGGTCAGTAACCAAGAAGAAACACAGGATCATTGCAAATACATAACTTCTCTGAAAAACACCTCAAAGCACATTCCCTTCTATTATCTTTATACATGAAAGATAGAACATTATTAGACCAAAAAAAGATCAGAAAGCATATGCTGAAACAATTATATAACACGTAGAAAGGACAGAAATTGTAAAGTAGTAAATAATTTAAAAATTGAGGAAAGTAGAAAACTGGTAATAAAGTATAAAATATTTGTTATTTAATACTAAATTTAAGGTTTGATATTTTATATACTAAATAAAGAAAATTTTGAATTAGACCTCTAAAGTAAATTAAGAGTGCTAGTTTATTAGGAAATCTATTTAAAACTGTGGTTCCATTTTAGAATTAAAATGAGTATTTCTTACAGAATCTCATACTCCACATGATTTCTTGCTAAGATACAAGCATCAATAGCAGAATCCCAATTTAAAGTGCATTAGGGGAGTGATGTCAGCATCATGGCAGATGAATGGTTCCTATTTTCTCTCCCCTTTGATTAACAACTAATTGGACATTCATAGCTGAACAAAAGTGTCTCTGTACATTATGCCAGGACACCTGTGAGGTTTCTACCCAACTGTACATCGAAAAGTAGGCAGACAGGACCTAAGTGAAAGTTGTGGATCCAAAGAAAGCATAAAATTCTCGAGAAATTCTAGAGCTAAAGAATTCAATGAATAACAATAAGAATGCAATAAAGAGCATTGGTAACAGGGCAGATCAGACAGAAGAAAGAATAAATGACTTGGAAGATAGGAATATAGAAATAATTCAATTAGAAAAGAAGAGAGAACTAAAAATTTAAAAGTGAAGAAACCTTACAACAGTTATCAGATTTACTCAGAAAGGCAAATATAAGAATAATTGGTGTACCAGGAGACGAAAGAGAAAGGGGACAGAATTTATTTAAAGCAATAATAGCTGAGAACATCCCAAGCCTGTGAAAAGACTTAGATATGTAAGTCCATGAAGCTGATAAAACATCTTATTATCTCAATGCCAAAAGACCTTCTACAAGACACATTATAATAAAAATTTCAAAATCAGTGATAAAGGGGGGCCGGCCCAGCAGCGTAGTGGTTAAGTTCGTGCAATCCACTTCAGCGGCCCAGGTTTTACAGGTTCGGATCCTGAGTGTGGACCTAGCACCACTCGTCAAGCCATGCTGTGGCAGTGTCCCACATACTAAATAGAGGAAGATTGGCAACAGATGTTAGCTCAGAGCCAATCTTCCTCACACATAAAAAAATAGAATAAATGATAAAAAATATTAAAAGCAGCAAGGGAAAAAAATGAAAGAAACCTACAAAGGAATCCCCATTAGGCTATCAGTGGATTTCTCAGTAGAAACTCTACAGGCCAGAAGAGTGTGGAATGACAAATTCAAAGTTGAAAAATAAAAATTGCCAGCCAAGAATACTTTATCTGGCAAAGTTTCCTTGAAGTATGGAGAAACAAAGGTTTTCCCAGGAAAAATAAAAACTAAGGGAGTTCACCACTAGAACTCTGCCTTCAAAGAAATACTGAAAAGAATTATTCAAGTTGAAATGAAAAGACATTAATAAGTGGCATAAAAATATTAGAGTGATTTGGAATGATGCATTAATCACTTAACTACAATAGAAAGGTTAAAGAAAAAGACTACTAAAAATAACTATAGTTATTATAATTTGTTAAGAAATACACAGCTTGAAAAGAGGTAAATTGTTACATCAAAAATATAAAAGTAGAGGAGAAAAGGGGTGGAAAATTTACAGGTGAACAAATATAAGTTGCTATCAGCATAAAATGGACTGTTTTATTTAAGATATGTTTGATGTAAGCCTCATGATAACCACAAGCAAAATCTAAAACAGATTCATGAAACTAAAATAGGAGAGACTGAGGACATACACCACCATGAAAAACCAACAATTAACAAAGGCAGGCAGAAACAGAGGGAAAAAGAAATGATGGAGACACAAAACAACCACAAGGCAAACAATAAGATGGCTGTACTTAGGCATTACATATCAATAATCACTCTAAATGTAAAAGGATTGAATTCAATCAAAAGGCACAGAGTGGCTGGATGGATAAAACAGCAAGACTAAACTACATGCCTACAGAAGACTCAATTCAGCTCTAAAGACACATAAGCTCAAAGTGAAGGGATGGAAGAAGAAATTCCAGGCAAGCAGAAACCAAAAGGAAACAGGTACAGCCATACTTATACCAGACAAAATAGACTTTAAGCAAAAAACAGTAACAAGAGACAAAGAAGGTCATTATATAATAATAAAAGGGTCAATACACTAAGAAGATGCAACAATCATAAATACATATGAACCAAAGATGAGAGCACCTAATATATTAAGCAAATACTAACAAATCTGAAGGGAGAAACAGACAATACAACGCTAGGGGACTCCAATACCCCACTGTCAACAATGGATAGATCATCCAGATAGAAAATCAATGAAGAAATGTTAGAATTGAACCATACTTTAGACCAAACAGACAAACCACACACACACACACACACACACACACACACACACATATCTCATTTCATCCAACAGCAGCAGAAAATACATTCTTCTCAAGTGCCCACAGAGCATTCTTCAGGATAGATTATGTGATAGGACACAAGGAAATTCTTAGCAGATTTAAGAAAACTGAAACCACACCAACCATCTTTTCTCACCACAATGGTATGAAAGTACAAAGTAATAACAAATGGAAAGCTGAAAACTCTACAAGTATGTGGAAACTAAATAACACACTTCTGAACAACCAATGGGTCAAAGAAGAAATCAAAAGGAAATAAAAGTATATCTCAAAACAAATTAAAATGGAAGCACAACATACCAAAATCTATGGATGCTGTAAAACTAGTTCTGAGAGGAAAGTTTATGACAATAAATGCATATATTAAGAAATTAGATGATCTCAAATAGACAACATAACTTCACCCATCAAGGAACTACAAAACAAAGAACAAATTAAGCCCCAAGTTAGAAGGAAGGAGATAATAAAGATCAGAGCAGAAATAAATGAAACAGAGACCAGAAAAACAATAGAAAGGATCATCAAAACTAAGAGTTGGTTCTTCAAAAAGATAAAAAAACTGACAATTTATGTAGGCTAAGAAAAAAAAATGAGAAGAGTCAAATAAAATTAGAAATGAAAGAGGAGAAATTAAAACTGATACTACAGAAATACATGGTACCATAAGAGACTAGCAGCAACAATTACACGCCAATAAATTAGATAACCTACATTTCTAGAAACACATAACCTACCAAGACGGAATCAGAAACCAACACAAAATCTGAACAGACCAATATTAAGTAAAGAGACTGAACTGGTAATCAAAAACATCCCAATGCAGAAAATCCCAGGACTTCACAGCCTTCACAGGGAAATTCTACCAAAAATTTAAAGAAGAATTAAGGGCAATCCTTCTCAAACTCTTTCAAAAAATTGAAGAGGAGGGGACACTTCCAAATTCGTTCTATAAGACCAGCATCACTCTGATACCAAAGCGAGAGGAGGTCACTACAAGGAAAGAAAACTACAAACCAATATCCTTGATAAATATAGACACAAAAATTTTCAACAAAATATTAGCAAACCAAATTCAAGAACACATTAAAAGGATTATATACCATGAGCAAGCACAATTTATTCCTGGGATGCAAAGATGGTTCAACATACACAAATCAATAAATGTAATATATCACATTAATAGAATAAAAGAAAAAAATCACATCATCTCAATAGATGCTGAAAAAGCATTTGACACAATACAACATCCTTTCACGATAAAAACCTTCAACAGGTTAGGTATAGAAAGAACACACCTCAACATAATAAAGGTCATATACAACAAACCCACATCTAACATTGTACTCAATGGTGAACAATTGACAGCTTTTCCTCTAAGATCCAAAATAAGACAAGGATAAACCATGAGCAAAACAAAAAGACAACCCACCAATTGGGAGAAAATATTTGCAAGTCATATATCTGACAAGGGTTAATTTCCAAAATATATAAAGAACACATACAACTCCACAACAAAAAAAACAAACAACCTAATCAAAAAATGGGCAGAGGATATACACAGACATTTTTCCAAAGAAGACATACAGATGGCCAACAGGGACATGAAAAGACGTCAACACCACTAATTATTAGGGAAATGCAAATCAAAACTACAATGAGATTTCACCTCACTCCCGTCAGAATAGTAATAATTAACAAAACAAGAAATAACAAATATTGCAGAGGATGTGGAGAAAAGTCAACCCTCATACACTGCTGGTAGGAATGCAAACTGGTGCAGCCCCTATGGAAAAGAGTATGGAGATTTCTCAAAAAATTAAAAATAGAAATATCATAAGACCCAGCCATCCCACTACTGGCTATTTATCCAAAGAATATGAAATCAACAATTCAAAGAGATTTATGCATCTCTATGTTCATCACCGCATTATTCACAGTAACCAAGACGTTGAAGCAACCCAAGTGCCTATCAATGGATGAATTGATAAAGAAAATGTGGTACATATATACAATGGAATACTACTCAGCCATAAAAAGAACAAAATTGTACCATTTGCAACAACATGGTTGGATCTTGAGGGTATTACGCTAAGTGAAACAAGCCAAACAGAGAAAGAGAATTATCATATCATTTCGCCCGTATGTGGAAGATAAACAAACACATGGATAAGGAGAACAGATTAGTGGTTACCAGAAAGGAAGAGGGTGAGGGGAGGGTGAAAGGAGTAAAAGGACACATGTATGGTGACAGATAAAAACTAGACTATTGGTGGTGAACATAATGCAGTCTATACAGAAACTGATAAATACACCTGGATGTATACCTGAATGTACACCTGAAATTTACACAACGTTATGAGGCAATATGACCTCAATAAAATAATTTTTAAAAATTAAAAAAAAATAAGACAAGGATGCCCACTCTCACCACTCTTATTCAGTATAATACTAAAGTCCTAGCAATTAGATAAGACAAAAAAAAAAAAGGCATCCAAATTGAAAAGGAAGAAATATAATTGTTATTTGCAGATGATACGATTTTGTATATAGAAAATCCCAGAGACTAAAGCAAAAAACTGTTGGAACTAATCAACACATTCAGTAAAGTTATAAGATATAAAATTAATATACAGCTATCAGTTGCACATCTACATACTAACGATGCAACATCTGAAAACAAAACTATCCCATTCATGATAGTATCAAAGGCAATAAAATACTTAGGAATAAATTTAACCAAGGAAGAGAAAGATCTGTACAATGAAAACTACAAGATTTTGTTGAAAGAAATCAAGTAAGACAAATGGAAAGACGTTCCGTGTTTATGGATCAGAAGAATGAATATTGTTAAAACGTCCATACTACCCAAAGCCATCTATAGATTCAATAGAATTCCTATCAAAATTCCAATGGCATAATTCACAGAAATAGGGAAAAAAAACGCTAAAATGTATATGGAACCACAAAAGACCCCAAATAGCCAAAGCAATCCTAAGAAAGAACAAAACCAGAGGTATCACAATTTACAATTTCAAACTATACCACTATATTAATGAAAACAGTATGGAACTGGCATAAAAATAGATATATAGACCAATGGAACAAAGTAGAGAGCCCAGAATGAAACCTTACGTATACAGTAAACTAATATTCAACAAAGAAACCAGAAACACCCAATGGGGAAAAGATAGTCTCTTCAACAAGTGGTGCTGGGAAAACCGGATAAACAGATGCTGAACAATGAAACTGGACCCCTATCTTATCTTACATCACTCACAAAAATTAATTCAAAATGAATCAAAGGCTTAAACATAAGACCTGATACCATAAAACTCCTAGGAGAAAAGGGAGGGGAGATGCTCCTTCACACTGGTCTTGGCAATGATTTTTCAAATATGACACCAAAAGCACAAAGAATCAAAGCAAAGATAAACAAGTGGGACTACATCAAACTTAAAAGCTTAAGTAAAAGAAACAATCAACAAAATGAAAAGGCAACCTACAAAATGGGAGAAAACTTTTGTACACAATGTATCAGACAAAGAGCTAAAATCCAAAATATATAAAGAACTCATAAAACTCAATAACAAAAAAACCAAATAATCTGATTAAAAAAATGGGCAGAGGAACTAAATAGACATTTTTCCAGTGAAAACATCCAATTGCCCAGCAAGTACATGAAAACATGCTCAACATCAATAATCATCATGGAAACACAAATAAAGACCACAATGAGGTATCACCTCACATCTGTTAGAATGGCTATCATCAAGAAGACAAGACATAAGTGCTTGTAAGGATGTGGAGAAAAGGGAACCCTTGTTCACTGTTGGTAGAAATGTAAGTTGGTTCAGCCACTACAGAAAACAATACAGAGGTTCCTCAATAAATTAAAAATAGAACTACCATATGATCTAGCAACTCCACTTCTGGGCATATACTCAAAGGATAGGAAAACAGGATGTTGAAGAGATATATGCACTCCCATATTTATGGCAGTATTATTCACAATAGCCATGATGTGGAAAATACCTAAGTGTCCATGAACGGATGAATGGATAAAGAAGATGTGGTGTGTGTATATATATATATATATATATATATATATACACACATACATATATACACACACACAATGGAATATCATTCAGCTATGACAAAGAACGGCATCCTTCCTTTTGTGACAACATGAATGGCCTTGAGCACATTATGCTAAGTGAGATAAGTCAGACAGAAAAAGACAAGTACGTATGATATCATTTATATGTAGAATCTAAAACAGCCAAACTTGTACAGAATAAAACGGTGGCTACCAGGGGCTGGGAGGTGGGGGGACAGGACCAATCTTGTTTAAGGGTACAAACTTGAAACAAGTAGTAAATAAGTTCTAGGGATCCAATGTACAGTATAGTGAATACAGACAATTTTGTATTATACTCATCAAATTTGCTAAGGGACTAGAACTTAATTATTTCAACTGTTAAAAAAATGATAATTATATAATGTGATAGAGGTGCTAATTATTGCTACAATGGCAATCACATTACAATATATAATTGTATCAAATTAACATGCTGTACACCTCAAATTTACAGTTATATGTCATACATGTATTTCAATTAAAAAGGCCTTTTTTGTAGAAAGCATAGGTTCAAATAAGCATTCAATTCAATCATATTAAGAAACATTTGCCCACAGGTGCAATTAGAAATTTAACATTTCTACTCATTTTCTCTATCTTGATGAAATTTTCATTGTGATTTACCTTTACATTTAGTCCTCTTTAATTCTAGACATAGGAAATGTAGGACACAGGAAAAACACCTGCTTTTGACAATAGGAAAATGCAGACTTACCATCTACAACAACATGGATGAACCTGGTGGACACTATGCTAAGTGAAGTAAGTCATACAGAGAAAAACTATCACCACATGATCTTACTTATGTGCATAATCTTTAAAAAAAAGTTCAATTCACAGTAACAATAAGTAGGATGGTGGTTACTAGAGGCTAGGGGATTGGGGAGAAGGGGAGATACTAAACAAAGGGTAAAAATATTTGGTTATAAAATGAAAAAATTCTGGAAACCAAATACATTGCAATGTAACTACAGTTAATGTACTGTATACTTGAAATTTGCTAAGAGAGTAGATCTCAAGTGCTCTCATCACACACAAACAAAAATGTTAACTATGGTAGGTGAGGGACGTGTTAATTTTTTTTATTGTGGTAATCACTTCACAGCATAGCCATATATCAAAACATCATGTTGTACACCTTAAAATATACAATTTTGTCAAAAATAAACAAAAAGAAAAAACTGCAAGTCAACACTAGTGAAGATTCTGAAAGGCGAATCACCATTTCTGAGGTCCTAGGAAGTAGTCTATAGGTAACTGTGTTTTGCCTTTCTCTCATTGAACTAGTGTCTATTACAGAATTGTGCTAGAGCTTGAAGGGACTTTAAAGATTAATTTTTAGTCCAACCACTCATTTTACATACAAAAAAACTAGGATCCAGGTTCGTGAAGCAAGTTTTCCAAAGTCATACAGGTAATAACTGACAGAGAAGGAAGGTGCCTGAATTTGGGTCCAATGTTCTTTTTCTTAATCCACAGCTGCCTCCTAGTTACTGCTTTACGTTCAAATATATCAGCAACGTTTACCTCTCACCAAATAAAAGATATTGATGGGTCTAAAGCAGTAAACTTGCACCTGTTTTTCTGGGTACCAAGTTGCTATTCAATACAAAAAGGTGAACCATGGGGACATATGATTGGGCTGGGGGGGGGGGGCCGTGGAAGCAAAGGACATAATACATAGTAATCCTGTGGGAAAATCAATAAGCCAGGCAAGTAGCTCAATAGGTGCTGGCAGAGTTGGCTCTGACTTTAGCAAATCCCCCTATTTTGGCAGAATGATGTAGTAAAAAAGCAACATAGTATTGAGAAAAGAACAAGTGGCATAGCTTCTTTCTTATCTATAAAATCTATAAAATAGGCATAACACCACCTATCTTGCTAATTAAGTGAGGTGAATTTTGTGGAATATCTAGCACAGTAGGCTTAGTTCCTGTGAAGCTTGGTTCCTTCTTCCTCTTCCCTCTCCTTTCCTCTCTGGGATCTATGCTCTCACATTCCAAAATGAGTGGGGTAGAGGGAAGGGGAAAAAGCTTGGTATTTAGATTAGTGACTCTAATGGATAGTGATCTCTATGCTAAAGAAAATGACAAAACACATACAAAAATATTACCCATACTTTGCTGACGAAACTGGACCAAAAAAAAAATCCCGTCTTGTATAATAAAACTTAACATTTATTTAACGCTTTCTATGTGCCAGGCACTGTGCTAAGCACTTTAAATGTTTAACTTATTTAACCATATGAAGTGAGTACTATTAATATCCTCTTCTTAAAGATATGCAAATGGAGGCATAGAGAAGTAATTTCTCCCAGATCACAAGCTAGTAAGCCACAGAGGCAGGATTCAAATCCAGGGAATCTGGCTACAGAGGCTGATCTCTTAAACAGTATTCTAAAACACCTTTCTTGAAAATTTTAAGAGACAAAAATTTTTAAAAATTATCATTTGCCCCAATAGGTAAAACTACAGTCCGATGACTATGACATGTTTCACTCCAAACCTTAAAATTCTAGCCCAAACAAACCCAGAACATAATTAACATCCAATTCCAAAAGTGTCGTATAAAAGCAGGATGAAATATGTTTAAAAAGACATTGAAAACTCCTAGAAATAATAGGTGAGCTCAGCAAGGTTGCAGGAAATAAGATCAACACACACAAATCAGTTGCATTTCTATACACTAACAATGAACATGCAGAAACCAAAATTAAAAACACAACACCATTTATAATCACAACTAAATACTTGGATATACACTTGACAAAACATGTACAATTCTGTATGCTATAATTACAAAATCTTGATAAAAGAAGTCAAAGAAGACCTCAATAAATGGAGAGAGATACTATATTTACGGATTGAAAGGCCAAACGTAGTGAACATGTCAATTCTCCCAAACTGATTTACAGGCTTAATGCAATTCCTTTCAAACGGCTTTTGCAGACATTGACAAGCTTACTCTAAAATTTATATGTAAAGGCAATGACCCTAGAATATTGAAAACAATCTTGACAAAAAATAAAGTGGGAGGGATTACTCCTTCCCATGTCAATGCTTACTGTATAAATACCTTGGAGATATTGCGGGTTTGGTTCCAGACCACAGCAATAAAGCAAGTGTTGTAATAGTCACATGAATTTTTTGGCTTCCCAGTGCACATAAAAGTTATGTTTACACTATACTGTAGCCTATTAAATGTACAATATGTCTAAATAAAGTACATACCTTAATTAAAAAATATTGATAAAATATGCTAACCATCATCTGAACCTTTAGGGAGTTGTCATCTTTTAACCACCCCCAACACCTTTGCTTATGCTATTCCTTTAACCTTACACTTACCTCTGCCATTTCAGGTTGTTAATATCCTTCCTATCCTTAGAGGCACAGCCTAAAATCACCTCCTTTTTCATGAAATCTTTCTCAATCACTTTAGCTAAAAGTGAACTCTCCAGCCTCCCTTCTGAACCTTATCATGGTCCTTGTATTAGTTATCTGTACATATCTCTGATCTGTAAGCACTTTTATGATAGAAATTAATGTCTAATGCATCATGCACTGACCTAGCTCAGTACCCTGGAAGTAAAAGACAATCAAGTATTTGTTTAATTAATCTGGTACAATCTTTCCCAAAATATCCAACTGTAATTCCTTTTCCTCCGGGGCATAAATTTTCCCCTTGAAATCAAACAAGGCTTCTTTTTTTTATTTTTTTGAGGTAACATTGATTTATAACATTATATAAATTCCAGGTGTACATCATATTTTGATTTCTGTATAGTCTACATCATGTTCACCACCAAAAGTCTAGCTGCCATCATCACTGTACAAATGTACGCCTTTACCCCTTTTACCCAATCCTCACCTCCCTTCCCCTCTAGTACCAATCTGTTCTCCATATCTATTTCTTTGTTTATCTTCCACATAAGTATTAAATCATATAGTATTTGTCTTTCTCCATCTGACATTTCACTTAGCATAACAGCCTCAAGGTCCATCTATACTGTTGCAAATGGCAAGACTTCATCTTTTATTATTGCTGATTATATATATATATATATATCACATCTTCTTTATCCACTCATCCATCAGTGGGTACTTAGGTTGTTTGCAAGTCTTGGTTATTGTAAACAATACTGCAATGAACATAGGGGTGCATATATCTTTTTGAATTAAGTGTTTTCATATTCTCTGGATAAATACCCAAAAGTGAAATAGCTGGATCATAAGCTAGTTCTATTTTCAATTTCTTGAGAAATCTCCACACTGTTTTCCATTGCAGCTGTACCAGTTTACATTGCCACAAGCAGGCTATGAAGATTCCCTTTTCTGTACATCCTCTCCAATACTTGTTATTTCTTGTCTTTTTAATAACAGCCATTCTGATGGTAATGAGGTGATATTTCATTGTGGTTTAAATTTGCATATCCCCAATAATTAGTGATACTGAACATCTTTTCATGTGCCTGCTGCTGTCTGTATATCTTCTTTGGAAAAATGTCTGTTCAGATCCTCTGCTCATTTTCTATTAGGGTTGCTTGGCTGCTTTTGTTGAGTTGTATGAGTTCTTTATATATCTTGGATGTTAACCACTTATCAGATATAAGAATTGCAACTATCTTCTCCCAATTGGTAGGTTGTGTTTTCCTTTTGTTGATGGTTTCCTTAGCCATGAAGAAGCTTTTTCATTTGATGTAGGACCATTTGCTGATTTTTGCTTTTGTTTCCCTTGTCTGAGGAGACATGTTTAAAAAAATACCTCTAAGACTAATGTCAAAGTACGTGCTGCCTTTGTTTTCTTCTAGGAGATTTATGTTGTCAAGTCTTCTACTCAAGTCTTTAATCCATTTTACGTTAATTTTTGTGTATGGTGTAAGATAGCGGGTCTACTTTCATTATTTTGCATGTGGCTATCCAGTGTTCCCAACACCATTTATTGAAGAGACTTTCCTTTTGTTATTGTATGTTATTGGTTCCTTTGTCAAAAATTAGCTATCTATAAATCTGTAGGTTTATCTCTGGGCTTTCAATTCTGTTTCATTGATCTGTGTGTCTGTTTACCTGCCAGTATCATGGTGTTTTAATTATTATAGCTTTGTAGTATATTGTCAAATCAGGGAGCGTGATACCTCCAGCTTTGTTCTTCTTCTCTCAGGATTGCTTTGGCTATTCAGGGGTCTTCTGTTGTTCCATATAAATTTTAAGAGCCTTTATTTCTCTGAAAAATTTCATTGGGATTTTTATAGGGATTGCAGTGAATCTGTAGACTGATTTAGGTAATATGAACATTTTAACTATGTTAATTCTTCCAACCCATGAGCACAGAGTATCTTTCCATTTCATTGCATCTTCTTCGATTTCTTTCCACAATGTCTTACAGTTTTTAGTGTACAGGTCTTTCACCTCCTTGGTTAAATTTGTTCCTTGGTATTTTAGTCTTTTTGTTGCAATTGTAAATGGGATTGTATTCTTGATTTCTCTTTATGCTAGTTTGTTGATAGTACAGAAACACAACTGATTTTGCTCTGTTGATTTTGTACCCTGCAACTTTACTCTAATTGATTATTTCTAATAGTTTTTTGGTGGATTCTTTAGGGTTTTCTATCTAGAGAATTATGTCACCTGCAAATAGTGATAGTTTTACTTCTTCCTTTCCAAGTTGGATACCTTTTACTTCTTTTTCTTGTATAATTGCTCTGACTAGGACTTCCAATACAATGTTGAATAAGAGCAGTAAGAGTGGGCATCCTTGTCTTGTTCCTGTTCTTAGAGGGACAGCTTTCAGTGTTTTACCATTGAGTATGATGTTGTTTGTGGGTTTGTCATATATGGCTTTCATTATGTTGAGGTACATTCTTTCTATACCCATTTTACTGAGGTTTTCTCATAAATGGATGCTGAATACTGTCAAATGCTGTCTCTGCATCTATTGGGATGATAATGTAAATTCTACTCTTCATTTTGTTCATATGGTGTATTACATTGATTTGCAGATGTTGAACTATCCTTGCACCCCTGGAATAAATCCCACTTGATCATGGTGTATGATCTTTTTAATGTATTTTGTTTGATTTGCTAATATTTTCTTGAGAATTTTTGAATCTATGTTCATCAGCAATATTAGCCTGTCATTTTGTTTCTTTGTGTGTGTTGCCCTTGTCTGGTTTTGATATCAGAGTAATGTTGGCCTTAGAAAAGGAGTTAGGATGGGGGTCGGCCAAGTGGCACAGTGGTTAAGTGCGCACGTTCCACTTCAGCAGCCCAGGGTTCGCCAGTTCGGATCCCAGGTGCAGACAGGGCACCGCTTGGCATACCATGCTGTGGTAGTCATCCCACATATAAAGCAGAGGAAGGTGGGCATGGATGTTAGCTCAGGGCCAGTCTTCCTCAGCGGAAAGAGGAGGCTTGGCAGCAGTTAGCTCAGAGCTAATCTTCTTCTTCAAAAAAAAAGAAAATGAGTTAGGAAATGTTCCCTACTCTTCAGTGTTTTGGAAGAGTTTGAGAATGACAGGTATGAAATTTTCTTTGAATGTTTGGTAGAATTCACCAGAGAAGCCATCTGGCCCTGGAATGTTTTTTGGGAAGGAGGTTTTTGATTACTGTTTCAATCTCCTTACTAGTGACTGGCTATTCAGATTGTCTATTCCTTCTTGATTGTGAGGTTGTATGTGTCTAAGAACTTAGCTATTTCTTTTTTTTTTTTTGAGGAAGATTAGCCCTGAGCTAACTGCTGCAAATCCTCCTCTTTTTGCTGTGGAAGACTGGCCCTGAGCTAACATACGTGCCCATCTTCCTCTGCTTTATATGTGGGATGCCTACCACAGCATGGCGTGCCAAGTGGTGCCATGTCCACACCCAGGATCTGAACCAGTGAACCCCCAGGCTGCCGAGAAGCGGAAGGTGCTCACTTAACCCATGTGCCACCAGGCAGGCCCCAGAACTAAGCTATTTCTTGTAGGTTATCCAATTTGTTGGCATATAGCTTTTCACAGTATTCTCTTATGAGGCCTTGTATTTCTATGGTGTCCGCTGTAATTTCTCCTCTTTCATTTCTGATTTTATTTACGTGAGCCTTCTCTTTTTTCTTAGTGAGTCTAGCCAGAGGTTTGTCATTTTTATTTTTTCAAGGAACAGGCTGTTAATTTCATCAATCTTTTCTATTGTCTTTTTAGTCTCTATTTTATCTATTTCCACTGTGATTTTTATTTTATTATTATTATTTTTTTTTTTTTGGTGAGGAAGATTGGCCCTGAGCTAACACCTGTGCCAATCTTCCTCTACTTTGTATGTGGGATGCTGCCTCAACATGGCTGGACGAGCAGTGTTCAGGTCCGCACCCAAGATCCAAACCCATACACCTCAGGCCACCAAAGTAGAGCATGCAAACTTAACCACTATCCCACCGAGCCTGCCCCTACTATTTCTTTTCTTCTACTGACTTTGGGCTTCATTTGCTTTTTCTAGTTTCTTAGGTAGAGTGTTAGATTGTTTGAGATTTTTCTTCTTGCCTAAGATAGGTCTGTACTGCTATATACTTCCCTCTTAGTACTGCTTTTGCTGCATCCCATTGATCTTGGTATGTTATGTTTTCATTTTCATTTGTCTCCAGATATTTGTTGATTTCTCCTTTGATTACTTCATTGATCCAACAGTTGTTCAGTAGCATGTTGTTTAATCTCCACATATTTGTTTCTTTTCCAACTTTCTTCTTGTAGTTGATTTCTACTTTCATACCACCGTGGTCAGAAAAGGTGCTTGCTTTGATTTAATTTTCTTAAATTTATTAAGACTTGTTTTGTTTCCCAACATATGGTCTAACTTTGAGAATGTTTCATGTGCACTTGAGAAAAATGTGTATTCTGATGCTTTTGGATGGAAAGTTCTATATATATCTATTAAGTTCATCTAGACTAGTGTTTCATTTAAAGCCACTGTTTCCTTGTTGACTTTCTCCCTGGATGATTGCTCCACTGGTGTAAGTGGGATACTAAAGTCCCCTACTATTATTATGTTGCTGTCAACTTCTCCCTTTAGGTCTATTAACAATAGCTTTATATACTTTGGTGCTCCTATGTTGGGTACATACATATAAGTAAATATTACGTCTTCTTGATAGACTGTCCCCTTTATCACTATATAAGGTCCATCTTTGTCTTTTGTTATTTTTTGGCATGAAGTCTATCTTGTCTGATACAATTATCACTACACTTGCTTTCTTTTGGTTGCCATTTGCTTGGAGTATCATCTTCCATTGCATCTCGTAGATCTTATGTTTGTATTCAGAGCTCAGATGCATCGCCGAGAGGCAGCATACTGTTGGGTCTTGTCTTTTAATGCATCTAGCCACTCTGTCTTTTGATGAATTCAATCTATTTACATTTATAGTGATTATTGATATATGAGGACTTAATATTCCATTTTATCTTTTGTTTTCTAGTTGCGCTATATTTCCATTGTTTCTTTTTACTTGTGTTTCTCAGACAAGTCTTTTTTTCCCCCATCCTATGCAGATATTCTCTCTCCTGGAATGTCCCATCCCTCAAGTTATAAATAATCCTTCAAAGTTCATCTCAAATGTCATTTATTCCTTAAAATATTTCCTTGCTTCTCTTAATCAGTTTCATCTCTCTTTCCTGAATTCCCATTACCCTTTGTATTTCCCTTAAATCACTTAGTCTATGCCTGCTATAGGTTGAATGTTTGTATCTCTCCCCCTAATTCATATGTTGAAAACCTAAAGTCCAATGTGATGGTATTAGGATGTGGGGCCTTTTGGGAGGTGATTAGGTCATGAAGGCTCTGCCCTCATGAACAAAATTAGTGCTCTTATGAAAGAGGTGAGAGAAAGCTCTCTTGACCCTTCCTCCATGTGAGGCTACAGTGAGAGAGCACCATCTATGAACCAGAAAGCAGGTCCTCACCAGACACTGAATCTGCCAGAGCCTTGATCTTGGACTTCTCACACTCTTGAACTGTGAGAAATAAATGTTTGTTGTTTATAAGCCACCCAGTCTATGCTATTTTGTTACAGCAGGATGAAAGGACTGAGGCAATGCCCTGTACTACCATCATATTCCAGCATCTGTCTAAACCTCCCCAATCAAAGAGTAAAATCCTTTATAGCAAAGACTTCCTTGAACACTTAGAAAAGGCTTTGCATATATTTGGTGTTCAAGTATTTTCTGAACTGAATAAAAATTATTTCTAGAAACTTAAGGAATTTTTCTTATTATTCAACTTTCCAAAACCACTGAGAATATAACCTCCATAGAGCCAGTAGGTTTCATAAGGAATACTGATCAAATCTGCAATTCCCTTCTTATGACTTATAAGATATCATTTCTGATTCTACCCATGCCTCTCTAAACCTTGCCTTTTTAGTTTCTTATATTGTTTTTTCTACACTGACTCACCCATGATGAAATTCTAATAGTTCATTCAAATTCTATCAAGAGCTCTCTTCTCTGTCTTCATGCAGTCCCTGCAATCTTACCTACCCACATACTAATTACCGTCAAATCTTTATCTCTAACCTTTATCTTTAACATTAAGTCCTGGTCCACACTTTCAACCACCTAATGGACATGCATCCCCTCTATCTAGATGTACCATAGATGAAGATTTCCCAAATCAAATTTATTATCCTTCCATCACAAGTTTCCTATATTCTCCCTCTCTTCAACTTTGTCACTAACAAATTATTTTTTACTCTTCTTTTATGACTCATATCCAATCAAACTGTAGTATTAATCCCACCTCCAAAACTTTGCTTGAATCAATCCAGTTATCTCCATTTCTAATCATCTCCCATCTACATCTACAGTAATAGCCTTTCCTCTGATTTCCCTGTCTGCCTCCTCCAGCCTCTCTCCTCTCCAATTTATCCTACACTCTGCCACCTGAGTTATCTTTTCAAAATAAAAATCCAATCATGTAATTTTCCTACTCAAAAGTATCCAATGGTTCTTCAGCACCTATAGGACAAAGTCTAAACTCATCAGTATAGTGCAGAGCAGGGGTTGGTAAACTAAGTCCCAGGGGCCAAATTCAGCCTACCACCTGTTTTTGTAAATACAGTTTTATTGGAAAACAACCATGCTCATTCATTTTCATATTATCTATGGCTGCTTACACACCACCACTGAACTGAGTATTTGCAACAGAGACCAAATGACCCAGAAGGTTGAAAATTTTTCCTATCTGGTGCTTTATAAAAAATTTTACAGACTCCTAGCATAGACTGTTCAGAATAATTGGGCTTCAACCTCCCTTTCCAGTCTCATCTCCCACTTTAAAATCTAGGCTACTATTTTATCAAATAGGAAATTCTATTCTGAATAAAATCAGTATTCATTTTTCAAAGAGGTGTACTTGATACAGTTGGACCTCAAAGTATATTGAATAAAATGATGGTGTTTACCAATACCCACCATATTCTCTCATGTTTTATTTAAAACACATACATCAATGTGAAAACTATGATTCTAAACATAAATCAGAGGCTGGAAACTATTTGGGAAAGTGATAGCAAATATGAATATTATAAATATCTCAGAGCAGTTACAATGGTTGACAGGATGTTCTATTATGTCAACTAGGAAATATAAATTATTTACTTTGCTGAGAATTTTGTGGGAAGAGCACTGTATTTGGAGTCAAGGGTCAGGTCTAAGACTTAGGTTAGATATTAAAGTAGTGCCCCACTATAGTTGCATGTGAGCTGGAAAATCTTTTCATGAAAACTCAAATACTGGATCTTTAATCTATAAGTCATTATTATTATTATCAACATTATCAGCATCTGTGACCCAATTTCATAATTACAAATTACATTGGCATAAAATGTTAAGGTTTATAAAGTAATTCCACAGACATCTCATTTGAGTTCACAGTAATCCTGTGACATATGAAGGCAAGCATTTTCTTCACTTTGTAAACAAAGAAATTAACCCCAAAGAAACTAAGTGACTTGCCTAATATCACAGAGCCAATAAATGGCAGAGCCTAGGATCAATCCAGGTCTCCTGATTCTAGTTCAATAGTCTTCCCCCTTTTCCATGCTATCTATTCAATGACATTATAGAAAATATAATCTGCTATGAGCCTGAAATAGGAAATGACTTTTAACAACAAAAATTCTACATTATATTCCTCAGTCTTCCCTCTACTCACAAAAGACAATGAACAAAATCAACACTCTGCTGTCTACTAAATTGGGGTGTACTAAAAAGTTCCCCAAGATCCAAAGAGTATTCTAAGATGGCCACATCTGAGTTGTCAGACAACTAGTCTACTCCAATCATTCTCTATTTACAGTGGAAAAAAATCTGTTTGTATTAAAATCATTTAACACTGGCATGGAACTTTGAACTGGTGTCAGAAAATGTTTCTAGGCTAAAACAAAGTATTTTCAACTCAACAGTCTAAGAACATCCAGAAAAGCCCTTAAATACAACTAATAACAAACTGTTGTATGCTGACAAAGTGCTTCTGGAATATTTTTAAAACCACACGTTAAAAGAATCAAAATCTATCTGGGCCTGAAAGAGTGAATATCAGCCAGGACTGAAAAAGAAAAAAGCAGCCTTGCAATTAATCAGGGGGAAGGACAGAAACAGATAAAGCCAGCTGCAAAGTTAACAGGAAAGACTGTTTTCCCAAGGTCATGAAGCAGTTGTAAAATATCATAACAACCCCCTCTTTGAGTGATTACTGCTTTCTTACCAATAACGCCCCCAGACTCATTTTGCTATTTTAATTTATTACTAGAGGGAGATACCCAATTTCTAAACTGCCCTGTTTCATGACAGCACCCTATCTCTAGTTAATCCCCACTTCTCTCAATCTGCCTCAGAAGGAGCCACCAACCCAGAATTAATCCTGGCTTCCTTCAGACCCTCCTCAGAATTCTTCAGTAGTAAACCAAAACTTAAAAAAGACACTTCCCTCCTCCCTCTTATCCAGAGGCCTTCTATGGTTCCTAGAGAGTGTAACTCCCTCACTATGAGTCAATAAATCTGATTTTGTCAGGCTTGTTCCTGGTGGTCTCTGGTTGACAAGTCTTTACCAAGGTAAATTATTTTGAATTGCCCTACAGATTCAGCAGTTTAGTACTGACAAAAGCCCTCCCACCTGGAAAAAAAATTTTCTAAGCCTAAACCAGAAAATCAGTAACCATAAGAGATTCTCACTGCCAAGAAAGATGAATACCTCACTGAATTCTACTGCTCATATCACGGGAAATATCTGATCAGTGATGCTAAGTGATATAGTACTTAACCAAAGCCAGGCAAGTGCTGTATGTGCTGGGCGAAAGAGGGTATGATCAACTTGGCATCAAGATCCAGATAAAACCAGAAGCATACAAATTGATGATATTAACCGATTTTTAATACAAATGAGTCACATAACTCTTGAGAAATTTTATCTGTCACAATCTAATAATATGCTATACATAGTGTTGATGAAATCCTTGTGTAATTTTCTAACTTTTAATTTTTAAACTTTAATACAGATTATATAAAAAATAGAACGTTTCCAATTCTTCCATAAATAGCATTGAAAGATATACTGAATTAATTCTTTTAACCACAGGTCAAGCAAACTTCATATCCATCGAAGCCATAAACAACCCAGAGAGTTTAAAGGTGCCTCGTTACCAATAATGCTTTGGAAAATAGCAGGTCTAGGTATTTTAAAGAATAATCTCAACCCAACTTTGCTAGGTCAGCCTTGTGAGGGACATGAAGGACAAAGGACATAATTACCAAAATCACATTCTAGTATGATGCCTATAGGATCAATAAGTAATGTTGGAAAATCCACTAAAGTAACTACAAAATAATGAAGCAAGTTTTTAACTTCTAAGAAACAGTAGTTACACTCCTACCTCAAAGACAAACCTCAGGAATGTGAGGGTGGGGTGGAGAATGAAACGGGGAGAGGGATGCTTTCAGCAAAAGCTTAAGACTGAATCAAAAACAGTACCAGGCTCAGCCAATAAACTGCTAACCAAGTAACAGTTTTAAGGCTTTATACACACAAAGCAGAAAGGACTATTGTTCACAGAACAAGCTTCTCATAGCATGCCCATCACCATCAATATCATCTTCAAATACAAAGTTTCTCAGAGAACAAGTTGTATTTAAAAAGGGCTAAAATAATCTTGGATTAGTCTTTTCTCTTTTACAAAAAAGTCACTTGGTCAACATCCGTAGCTTCATTTTTTTAAAATTTTAATCAAAAATAGAATAATAGCATACATGCAACCTTCTGATTGGTTAAAATGCAGTTGAACATATCAGCTCCTGTAAGTAGAGAGGACAACAACAGACTAAGAAAATACTCTGTCAAGAACACTGCAGGGGTTGGCCCAGTGGCACAGTGGTTAAGTTCACACATTCTGCTTCGGTAGCCTGGGGTTCGCCGGTTCGGAACCTGGGTGCGAACACGGCACCACTTGGCACGCCATGCTGTGGTAAGTGTCTCACATATAAAGTAGTGGAAGATGGGCACGGATGTTAGCTCAGGGCCAATCTTCCTCAACAAAAAGAGGAGGATTGGCAGCAGATGTTAGCTCAGGGCTAATCTTCCTCAAAAAAAAGGAACCCTGCAAAGTGACTGAAGAAATTCAGTGTCAATTCTAGATTTACAATGACTAGAAATGTTTTCTATGTGTAGCCTGCAGGGTTTCCCAAAAAAGATCTAACAACTAAACAAATTAATATAAAATCTTGAAAGATGCCAGGAAAAGAATAAAAATGAATTTTAATAAAACCTGAAAACTGCAGCAAAAGCACAAGAGAATTATTTCTTTCATGGGTTTGATGCTACTATGGATCAAAATATGTCTCTGAAATCTTGACCACACAGAGTAACAGCTTTACAGTCTGTAAGGCTGATGCCATTCCTACCCCCATAACACCCATCCACAGTACAGTTTAAATAACACTGTTAAGTCCTACAAACTATTGATATTCATGGTCATTGAAAGTTTTATTGCTAGGACAACATTAAGTGAGATATGGTAAAGACATAGTATTTCTAATTCCATTCAGCCTTTCTGCCAAGTTCACTTAATATAATTTGAGAATAAATATCATAAATCTTTATTTTACTATCTTCTTCTAAACGATTTAACCTGATTTGGTTATTATACACAGATGTTTTAGACTGCCTTTTCCTTCAACTAAACAAATTCAAAACTGTTTACAGCTTCCCTTTATGAACTGTAAATATAGAGTTCTATTTCTACCTGGTACTAAGTAAAATGTATAGAATAAATACTAAAAGATTATTTTAAAATACTTTGGTCTATGTTGAAAGAAAAAGCTAAAGGAATGACAAAGAATAATGAGGAAAGGAAAAGAATGTTCATAATAGGATTAAACCAAGAAATTCTTTTTTCATTATATTTTATATGATGATACTAAGGCTCATATTATAAAATCTGTTTTTTTAAATAAAAAAATTAAATTAAACCTAATATTAATACAATATTAATTCCAGAAATTAATAAAAGGGGCTAGAAACTCATATGAGCAGTATAAAACCATATAAATGTCTTTAAAAGGGATGCTTCCATTTCCATGTGGCAGCAATTATAGCACTTCCATTCATTTAATATTTAGTGAGCACTCACAATGTAGCACACACAAAAGATACTAAGTTTATATTCCAGTTCTAATTACTTGCAGGTGTGACAAAAATCCCTTGCTCCTCTCCAGATATGTAAAAGTAATGACTTTGGGAGCAACTTGTTTCATGCACAATGATATGAGTACAAAAAGGAGGAAGGTGGTTAAGTCAAGAAAAGCAGGCAACAGAAAGCAAGGCCTGGCAAAAGTGTGATCCATGGGCAAGAGATAAGAACCACACAAAATTAGAGTGAGGATGACAAATATTCCTGGCAGAAACCCAATCACTCAGCCAAATAAAAAGTTTAAATTAAACTACTTTCTTTCAATTTACATTTACATACTAACAAGAGGCAGGTTTCCCACCTCCAAGTGAATTCTGGATTTAAGTGTGACATATAACCATACAATGGCCAAGAAGTCAAAAGCCAATCAATGATAAATGGAAGCTTATGGCAACATATAAACATTAATTTGGCTACAGAGTTAATGCAAACCTCCTGAGCATATACAGTATAAATTACAGGCCTACTATGTACATTACAGGACACTGCTATATGTCAATTGTACTAAAAGATAAAAGGGGGAACAAAAAGTTTAAGAATAGAATCTTAACGCATCATGCCCTTGACTCAGTTTAGAAATGTAAGTATGTACATTTGTTCCTTGGGTATAATGTCAGTCTCTAACTCAAATGAACAAGGCATCTTGCTGCCATTTCTACAGATAATTTTATAAAAATTGTTTAGAATATGATAATGTAAGAAATTGCTGAAACCTTTACCATAACAGATAATAGCTGAAATACTAGTTCTTCCAAATATTCATTTCAAACAGACATGAAACAGACTTTTAAAATTACTTCTGTACTGACAAACTAGCTCAGCAGCAGAGTTGTGTTTGTGTGAAATTTTATTTTCAAGTTTTAGTGTAACTACTACAAAGTTTCCAAAACAAATACTAATCTTTAAAGAGATGAAAAAATAACAATACATAGTCATTATAGTGCAAGATCTCAAATAATACTACAAATAATAATTACATATGTCCCAGAATTTCTTTGAGTGGCATCAGGTATTAATACTGTTTCCAATTTAGTTCAGTTTTCTTCCTCTGATTTGATTTAGGCACAATGCAAAAGCAATTAGATTAGTCAATCATACAGCTAATTAAATGGCATGACTGGAGCTTAGACCTATAATAATATAAATATTATAGGCATCTCTGCTTTTGCCCTATAGAAATTTGGAAATTCACCCTTAGTAATTTAAAGAATTACAGTAGTTACTTTGGAGAACGGAAACTGGGAATTAACTCCCAAATTCCATCCACATGTTCCCTCACCTCCATTTCATTAAATTACTAAATAATATTGTTAAGTGCATAAAGGATGGTGAACATTTGAATAAACAAGCCAATATAGTCGAGAGTCTAGATAAGGTCAGAATTTACTGTTTTGGGCCAAAGATAATTACAAAATTTTCATTGGAAAGAAATGGCACAATGTGATTTTTGAAGAGAGAGACTAAAATCAAAATAGGAAAAGCTAAAAGTAGTTTCTAAGTACAAAAACAGGTAAAATTTCTGGTTAAATTTGTAAAATGAATCATTACTCAATACATTATTACCAAATTATGCACCTATCCAGAAAGCTACTTACTGTTTTCTGTATTGTTCTAGATCTGCACTGTCCAATATAGTAACCATTACCATATGTGGTTACTGAATGTCAAATTACTTAAAATTCCATAAAAATAAAAATTTAGTTCCTCAGATACAATAGTCACATGTGGCTAGTGGCTACTGTTTCAGATATCACAGGACAGAACATCTCCATTATCACAGAAAGTTCTACTGGGTAGCACTATTCTACATAAAATATCAGTTAAAATGAGCCCCAAGAAATAACTGGCATAATTCCAACTATAGTCGATAAAATAAGACAATGGGACATATCTATTTATGATAAAAATTCTATGCAAAGTAGGAACAGAAGGGACATCCTCAAACTGATAAAGGGCATCTATGATCATACTTAATAATGAAAGATTCTCTGCTTTCTCCCTAAGATCAGGAACAAGGCAAGGATGTCCAGTCTCACCACTTCAATTCACCATTGTACTTGAGGCACTAGCTGTTCAAGAACACAAGAAAAAGAACTATAATGTGGAAAATATTAGAAAGGAAAAAGTAAATCTGTCTATTTGCAGATAACATGATCATCTATGTAGAGAATCCCAAAGAATCTCAAAAAACAAAAGCTATTAGATCTAGTTAGTGAATTTAGTAAGGTCAATATACAAAAGAAAAAAAAAAAACTGCTTCCACTTACTATCAGCAAACAACTGGAAATTGAAATTTTAAAATAAACAATTTAAATAGCACCAAAAACCATGAAATTTTAAAGAAAAATTTCACAATAGATGTGTAAGACCTGTACACTGTAAACTACAAAACACTGCTGTGAGAAATTAAAGATCTAAATAAACGGAGAATTATACTATATTCCTGGATTGGAAAGCTCAATGTTTTTAAGACATTAATTTTCCCCAAATTGATCTACTATATACTATGTACTACAGATTCAATGTAATCCCAATCAAAATCCCAGTTGATTTCTTTGCAGAAATTGAGAAGCTAATTCTAAAATTATACCTTGCTGATGGGAATACACAATAGAATAGCTACTTTTGAATAATTTGGCAGTTTCTTAAAAAATTAAACCTGAACTTACTGTATGATCCAACAATCCCACTACCTATTTACCCAAAAGAAATGAAAACAGATGTTCATGAAAAGACCTGTACAAGAATGTTTATAGTAGTTGTATTTGTAACTGCCAAAATCTGGAACAACTCAAATGTCCATCAATTGGTGAATGGACAGATTGTGGTATATCCATACAATGGTACACTACTTGGTAACAAAAAGCAACAAATTACTGATACATGAAATGACACGCATGAATCAAAAAAGTATTAGGTCCAAGAGAAATCAGACACAAAAGGCTATATGGGTATGATGTCATTTAGATGACATGCTAAATAAGGCAAAAGTACAATGACAGAGATTAGTGGTTTCTAATGGTTGAGGGACAGGTAGGAGACTGACTGCAACGAGGCATGAAGGAAATTTCGGGGCTGACAGAAATGTTCTATATTTTTACTGTGTGGGTGATTATACAAATATATACATTTCTCAAAACTCATTGAACTGCACACTTAAAAAGGGAGAGTTTTATGTGAATCTTTGACATAAAAAATAAATGTAATGTGGCTAATCCTCTATCTTTGGAGCTCTATAAGTGTAGATCTGTTAGAACAAGTTAAGTATGGTGACATCTGACCGTGAAATGGTTTAGAGATAGACTGTTTGGAGGGCAAGCAGTGCAACTCATGGCAGTCACATATTTCTCTGGGCTTTGGGTTTCTGCTCTAAACAGGGGTTTACAATCCAGTTTCCCAAATCTGTTCCCAGCAAACTTTCAGAAAGTCACAGGTATCCTGGGAAAAGAATTTCCACTGTCAAATTAGTTAGGAAATGCTCCCCATCAGGTGATTAACAATGCCTTTTAGCATATGAAAGGCTCTGAGTAGTCCTACACAGCATTCATTTTTTCCGTATTTTTTAAACTCATTGTTTCCCACATTTACTTGACAAAGAAACCATTTTATCAAGAAATAGTGTTGCTAAAATTCTTTCTAATCCTAAAATTCTTTGAAGAAACTTTCAAGATTTACCTTAAGTTTTATTTTCACTGGAAAAGTAAAAAACATTGATTTTTAAAGCGGCTGTGGAGAACTGTAGCCCACAATGAGAAAACCGTGTCAAATCACAAATTTAAAAAGATTTCTTCTTCATCTTGCTTACTTTCCTAGTAAACTACTTTGAGCTTTCATCCGGTTCTGAATTCTAAATATCCTAAACTTAAGGATCTTAACTGGTATATACTACACAAAAAGACATGATTGAATTATCTCTATTCTAACAGCTCCTCCTCAAATAACAGGGCAGATTTAAGGCGTGAAAGCATCAATGCCAGGGTCTAAAATTCCTAAATAATTACTGTAAGAACAACAAAGTGATTTAAGGGAGAATGTAAAGCATTTACTGCACAAAATCAGCAGAAGTTTGAATTTTTGTGCATAGTTAAAAGACTTTTTGAAAAGGGAAGAAAGAATAAAGAAAGATTGAAAAACTAACACTTCAAAGGCTAATAGTGCTTCACCTGTGACCACTGAAGGACATATAAAGCATTACAAATAATGTTGTGTGGCGAAAAATATTCTATCTTTTGAACATAAATAAATGCATGACTAATAAAAGCTATCTCAATCCAATTCAATAAATTAATTATGAATAAAGCTTTAAGGAAAAAGTGAACACTGGAAAATTCTGAAGGGCAGATGAACTAACTCTAAAAACAAAAAAAGAAGTGAAAAAGACCAAGTTCAATTAGACCTAATCCAGTAGTGTACTTTTCCCCAGTAATATACAAGCTATGGAAGAGTACTGTTGGCAATATACATTAAAGTACCCAATTTACCTTAATAACCCTTATGAATCTTTATCAACGATTTTATCCAAATATCTTTTAAAATTACTTCTAGCCTAAATTTATTTAACCTCAGGGTAAATAAGTTCTATAAGCTTATTACATAAAATTGAAAAAAAGTATTATTTTCCAATTTAAGGCAGATACTCTAGGCAATAGGCACTATATGAAATAACAATGTTTTAGAAGAGTGAGAAACTAGGGAAGTAGAGTGGCAGTTACTCATCTAGATGCTTGGTTTTGTACCTTCTTTGTAAGAGTTAACTTTAGTATATATGCTTTTGTAGCTAGATCTCCTTGGGAACCACTACTAGTATTTCTTCATAATGGTCTGATCAGAGATGTCCCAGAAAAACTCTGAATCGGACATGTGAATTTTAGTAAACTATAAGTGGGACAAGTGATTTTTCATTTTAATAAAGACATATAAAATTTATTACATCATTATAAATTTGGCAAGCAGATATAAGCAGAATGTACTTTTGTTTCCTTCTGAAAGCAATCTTTACATAGTTTCCTGTAAAATTTTTGAGCTTAGCACATAGATATGTAAATAGACATTCATACGGTTAAAAAACACCTGTAGCACGTAAAAAAAGAAATGCTTCTGCTAAGAAAAAAGAAAGAAAGAAAGAGAGAGAGACAGAGGAAAGGAGGAAGGAAGGAAGGAAGAAATGAAATAAAGAAAACAAGGTCATCTTTTATAAAACCATGATTATATTTGCTTAAAGTAAAAATGCTATAAAATATCTGGACCCACCATGAAACTCCTCAAGAATGTAAGCAGTTTGTTTATACTTGGAATTTAATTCTGGTACCTATTTTTGGCTTTATAATGAGTTCAGGAAGGAACAAATCAAGAATATGTTTATAACTCACATGGACATTACTCACCCACGTTTGGAGGTTTCACATAATTTACAGGTAGTTCTGGAGGTCTGCCTCTATGTAGAGCTGCAAAAGCAGACCCATTCCATAGTGTACTCTTACAGTCTACAGAAAAAGATTCAAAAGTCAGTCAAGGAATAGAACAGTGTTCGTTTGTCTTTTTTTAACTATACCTCAGAGGCAAATGTCTATTTTCAATTTCAGAATACATTTTTAACTATTAAAACACCACAATAAAAAGTAACATGCAGAGGCCAGCCTGGTGTCATAGTGGTTAAATTTGCACGCTCCACTGGGGCGGCTCAGGGTTCACGGGTTCAGATCCTGGGCACAGACCTAAACATCGCTCATCAAGCCATGCTGTGGTGGCATCCCACATACAAATGGAGGAAGATCGGCACAGATGTTAGCTCAGGGCCAATCTTCTTCACACACACACACACAAAAACAAAGAAAAACAAACAAAAAAGTAACATGCATAAGTTTAAACGTGTTATAAACCATGTTATGACTGGTAAACAGCAACACCTTAATATATCACCAGAATAATTTATTTCTGTGCTGATCTAGAACTAAAGCTTCCATTGTACATATATTTGAATCGTATGTAATTATGCCATGGATTAATAAGGTTTTAAGTTTACATTGCTCCTTCTTGATCTTTAGGCTTATACACATCTACTCGTATAAAACTGTATAAGCAAGGATATGACTACAGCACAAATATGCTGGGTAAAATTCAGAAACATTTATACTTGTTACATGCTCATGCTATGGAATGCCTGCTAATTGTGCCACAACAGGTTTCAACATTGCAAATCAGATGATAACCAACTATAAATAGTTGTGTTTTTTGTCTTTTAGGTTTATGTCAAAAAACTCAAGCAAATATGAAATATTCCTAATAATTCAACTTTGAAACAAAAATATTCTACTATTCTCTTGAAAGCATCCAAATTAACTGAATAGGACAATTTCCTTAAATGATAAAATGAGATGTTTAAAAACCGGTATGATTTATTCAACTATTTATCTTTGTGAATTAGGATTTTTAAAAACATTATAATAAAATTAAACATAGAAATAAACTGGTTGCTAGACCTGAAGTATTATTCACTAAGAGGCATCATTAACACCTAATCTCACATTTTTATGTTCATAAAATACTACTTTATATATTACATATATAGGGGTTCCGTGTAAAACTTTGGAGAAAATCTGTAAAAGCCTGAGAAATAGTGGAAGAGAGAAGCTGTTATTGAACAGTCACTGACGGGTTGATATTTTTGTCTAAATATTTTCAATTATAAAAATTTTTACATATCATCATTTTTATTTACCCATTATGAAATATACAATGTGATTAGGATAATATCAAGACTCATAACAATTAAGAACATTAAAATGTAATGAAAGAATATCTTAAGCATTTATACTATGAGTAGTGATCTTTTGAGATCTCTATTCCACAGGATTACAAAGAGATTTTATATTCTTTACCTCTACAGTATCACTGTTTTACGGAAAAGGGCTCCTTTTTAGGCCTCTAAAAGATTACTTGTAAACTAAGAACAAAAACACAAGATTGGCAAGATAAGAAAAACTAGAAGAACATTAGTATTTAGAAAAGCATGGGAACATTTACTTAACATAAAAATATGCTGCTCTCCACTCCCTCTTATTAAAACTGTGAAAATCTTACCTTTGGCATCCCTTAACAGAGACTGCCGACCAACACCTAGCAATGTCTGCACCCCAGGAACGCTCTGAGGGATCTCCTTATCTAGTAAGGGACCAATCCGCTCACAAATTTTAAGGAGGTAGTCTGGAGGAATGTGTGCATTGGCTGCCACCTAAAAAGCATACATAAAACACAGGAAAACAAATTTGGTTTAAAGGCCTTAATCTATTCCATTACCAAACTGTTCCATCACGGAGCAAAGTACAATTATAAAATATGGAATCAAGAAAATAACATTTTAAATATTTAATATTTAAACTAAACTTAAGACACAGCTACAAAAATTAAGCACATTTAGATGTCATAAGATTTAAATGACACAGCACTCTAACTTACTTTTGCATGCCTTGATTAAATCATTTGCCTAGCTGTTAATCTTAGGAAATAAGTATTACAAAACAGCAAAAGTCAGCACGTCTAAAATTAAAGTACAAAGATGACAGGTCAACTCTACCAGTACTCAATTTATTCAATAATGATGAAATGATAAAAAATCAGAGGCTCTAGATTCTATACCAATGTTAAGAACGCAAACAAAAAGTATTACTTACACCAAACTTTCACCTAAGTCCCTTTAGGATTAACAGGACACATTTGCTTAATAAAGCACAACTGTTTTTCCTAAGAAAGTTAACTAATTTCCAAAATAGTATCAAATTAATGATTTTATAAATATCATGCCCTAAACAACTATGTGCTCAAAGTTCATTGCAACATTAACTCATTTTTAAAACACACAAGTAAATTCCTGAAGATGGTTAACATAGGTAGATAGCGATGAGACAATAAAACAACAAAATTTTTCATTTTTTATCTAAGCTAATGTTCAAGTCCCTGATGTGTTTCATAAATACCTAATTATTAAAACAGTAAACAGAGAAAACTAGAATATTAAAAATGCTTAGATAAAAAAAAATCTACATTCTCATCCTGACATAAGGTCCTGAAATCAATCTATTTCTGGCTACAATGCCAATTTTAATAATATTTTATATAGAGAGAGAGGAGAAAAATATAAATACATATGTCTATCATCACATACAATACAGAGAACCACCACCAGGTCAAGAACAATACAACACAAAAGAATAATTTTGTAAAATCATTCCTAATGATTACCATGAGAGAAGAGATTGTGTGTTCTCGATAAATATTTGATCATCAAATCAATGAGGAATAGAAACCAAAATAAAGTCTATTTATAAGCAATATCACATGAATACATAGAGGAAAAATTGTAGATTCTCACATTTGAGTGCCTTTTCTTGTTTTCTTAGCAAACAGGTCAAAGAACTACAATCCAACATGTATTCAGAATTCTAGGAATAAGTGATTCTATTGTGATTTTTAAAAATTATTTCCCGCCAATTATGTTTTGTAAGTCCTTACAAAAACCAATTTTAATCTACCAAAATAAGCACAGCCTGGGAGGGTCCAGCCCAGTGGTGCAGCAGTTAAGTGCGCATGTTCCACTTTGGCGGCCTGGGGTTCACTGGTTCGGATCCCGGGTGCAGACATGGCACCTCTCATCAAGCCATGCTGTGGCAGGCATCCCACATATGAAGTAGAGGAAGATGGGCCCGGATGTTAGCTCAGGGCCAGTCTTCCTCAGCAAAAAGAGGAGGATTGGCAGATGTTAGCTCAGGGCTGAGCTTCCTCAAAAAAAAAAAAGTACAGCCTGGGCAACTGTCACAATGCTCAGGAAGAATGGCAACTTAACCTGCTTACTGTATTATCTGCATCTACAAGGTTTAACTTCTGAATGGGAACAAAGGATCAAGCAAATTCTCTCAGTTATTTCTCACATCTCTAGTTTTTTTCTCAAGCAAATAACTATATAGAAGTATCTTTCAGTAAAATATACAGGTAATATTAAACCCAAAGCAGCTGATGTTTCCATCTAAAAACCATTTCTTGTTATCTACAGACACTGATATCCTAAAATCCTAATTTGTAATTCATTCCCTCTGTATTAGGGCATTTCCTAAACATGCCCACATGAAAACATAGTTAATACCCCTAAAAATATATATCTCAAAGAAAATACTTAAATATTGCATATTAAGATCTATAATAACTTATGCCATTTTCCCCCCCAACACTGTCTTGGATAAACTGGGCTTCTGATATCAGTCATTACTTTTTAATCAAGTAAATGCTATATGAGTCTTTTCATAGGATGGTAGTTGATGTCTTTACTGGCATTTTCTTTTCTAAAAATTTTCTTTTCTTCATCCTATTACCATCTCAAGAGTTATTCACCTGTTACAAAAATCTAAGTAACTATCCAAGAAATTGCAATATATCCAGCAATATATAATCCAGAAAATGGGAGTTCTCTAATATGAATTTTTAGAATTATCCTCTTACAGAAAATCTGTCAGAATTATATCTTAAACTGACATCTTAAGCCCCCTGGCTACTTCATTTCATAGAAACAATGATGTTTGATCTTCAGCTAATTATATAAAATTTTTTTATCAATTCTTCACTAATAATTTAAAACTACAAAATCGTTAAACAACTAAAACAAGGCTTATCTAATCCCAAATTCTCCCCTTGAAGATTTGTATTGTAAACTATTAAATAAATTTCACAAGTTTGATTTTCACCCTACAATAGAAAATTGCTCAATTTCTAAGTGGTCCCATTCAGACAGTCCATTCCTCTGAAATCAAAAAAAATTTGATTATAAAACAGTACTAGAGAAACACAGAATCTATCAACACAATAATAAAAATACTTTTGAGTTTAAACATGATAGTTTCTCTTTTTTAAACAACATTAACAGGCTTCCAGACTATATCAGCGTACTTCTTGCAATAATAATTTCTTCTAAATCAAACTTCAGAACTTATAAGTGGTAGTTAACATTTACTTCAATCCATTTACTTTGATTAAAGCTGGAATTTTTTAAAGGTGATCTTTTTAGGCATAAGCACTCATCTATCCTCAGTAATTATTTTTTAAGTTTTTAAAATTCTACATTAGAATTATGTATGAATACAATGTAATATATAATAAAATGTATTATTAAAAGTATGTATTTAAAATATTCTATGAAATTTGTGACTTAATATTATGAGTCACTTTTCAGTTAAAGTTCAAATATTCTAATTTCAGTTATTTAGCCATATTTCTCTTTCTGAAATATAATGCCAACAAGTAACAGGACAAGTGCTTTCAGATCTGCAGAAGAAAAGTATTCTCTAAAAACAAACTTCAAGAGTATAAGATAAACTTCTATGTTATTCTAGAAAACAGCTCCAAAAAGTTAAATTACAGAATCCCTGAATTGGAAGGATCCTTATACATAATCAACCTAACCCCACATTTTACAGTAGGAAAAACAGATCCAGAAAAGTGAAGTCCAATGGTCACAAGGAATGAATCTGGGTCTCCTTGCCCACTGCTCTATTACTGTCCTAGTAGGGCAGTTAAAAAATTATGAAGACAACACAAAGACTGCAAAAAATTAAAACTATAAATTTGAATAAACTGAAATAAATTAAATGAAACCTAGAATATATACCTTCTTGGTAGGAAGATTGGCTGACCTAAAGAGAAAATCAAACTGAATTATCACACATCAGAATCATGACAACTGAGAAGACCAGAGGGCTCACTGAGATGATCCTACTCATCATAATTAGTTAAAAGGAGTCCAGCTGGGCACTGAATAAAATGCAAAAGGCACCTAATCTCAGGGGGCCAGGCCTATACCAAGAACTATATTTGAAATACTAATTTTCAAATGGCAATGATATCATTTTTACTTTAGCTTTTAGAAATAATACGATCAGACAAGTAACTCTAAAACACAAAACAGAGAATTGTTTATGTGTTTTGTTTTCTAAGATCATGCCTACACAGGTAAAAAGAAGAATCAAACTGGGATCATATGCTTAAGAAGTAAAAGGCAACATTTTATCTAAAAAAATTTTTATATTTTTTTTGGTGGGGGAGATAGAAGAAGTACATACAGAAAATTAGTCGCATGATTTTTGATATTTAGGGACAGAAAACAAAACAGATGTTGAAAAATATAGCAAGGTTTTAAATACATCGATATAAGTATAGTATAGAGACAAGCATGGTACTCTGAAGTCTGAGAGCCTGGATTATTCAGGCTCTAAAATTTACTAGCTGTTACTCTTTCTGGCAGTGTGATACAGTAGAAAGGACCTAGATTTGAATTTTTCCAGGATCCTCAGTTCCTACTTTCTTGACCTGAAAAGTTACCCCGTCTCTTTGAGCCTGAGCTTCCTTAGCTGTAAAACAGGGAGTAATGATAACCACCTCATATGATTTGGTTAAAACCAAAACAAAATCATTCACTCATGCATTCATTAATTCATTCAGACATTTAAAGTATAGGGATGCAATGGAAAGGAGATTGAACTGCTGCCCTCAGGGAACCCATAGTCCCACTGGGGTAAATAAACTAGTACTAAATAGAAATAAATCAAAGCTGTAAATGCCCAGAGGTTTGTTCAGAGAGCTAAAGAAGCAAAGAAGTACAGTACCTAAATTTGGCCTGGGAGTAGGGGTTCATGTCCATTCTCGCACTTGAAAGCTAAGTAAAAGTTCACAAGACAGATATAGGGAAGGGAGGGCATTCCAGGCAAAGAGAAAGGCACCCCCCCCACCCAATAAACGCACTTTGCTCAGTGACTAGCACACAATATCTCCTCAATGTTTAAGATGCTCCTCTACAATGCTGTTAAAAAAAGAAAAAGTATAAAAACTCTATCCAGAGTTATCATCTGATATTGAAGGAAAAAACTACACGTACAAAAAAAAAAAGACTGGAAGAAAACAAAAAAATTAATAGTTTATTTTCTTCTTGACATTTTTCAGTAAAATATAAATGTCTGCAATAATCTGATATTATATCTTTATAGTTTAAATGTTGTTTTACTGTTTGCTAAATTTGAAGGAGGAGAGGGGGAAAAACTGGGCAGAAAGGAAAAGAAAACAGGTAAGCTTTTCTATTGTAGTGATACTACTGGTTAGCAGAGTGGGCTATAAAGTGTTAAGACTTCCTATCACTTTCCTTTGAAAATGTTAATCATTGTTCACAGCATTTTTCTTTTTATTAGTTATAAGATTTCCTCATAAATGAGCCAGCCAGAGCAACCCACAAAGGCTCAAGTATTCTCTGGGTTACACTGCCTCAAGAAAGCACTACAAGTACTATAACCTTGAGGACAGATGATATTAAGACAAGGACAAGAGACTCACCCACATCCTACAAGTTTCTCAGTAGAGAAAGGTCCAATAAAACAACTCAGTACCAGCTAGCAGATTAAATAAGCCTAAAAAAATACGTCATGGAATTCTTCTAACAAAAGTTAAGAAAACTGAATAAATAATAACTGAGGACCAGTTAAACATAAAGCACTATGGTAGATAACAAAGGTCATGAGAAAACATCTTCAACAAGGTAAATTCAAATACAAGAAATTATCGATAATGTATAGAAAATAAGTTCAGGATAAGAAGATATCAATCAAAAGGGTTGAGGATCCCTGCAACAAGACATCAAAAAGACATACCTCCCACTTAAAAAAGTGAATACTATACCAGTATCATAGGGAATTATTTTTCTGTAATTCATAAAAATGCAAACACTAAATATATTTTGACATAATTATCACTTCTTGTTTGAGTTAACACAGATGCACTTCAAACACGCATTTTGGGTTCAATTCTGACACTTTCTAAATACTCTTTTTTTAATGGTACTATTTTATATGTCCCTTACCTTAATAAAATATTAGGAAAACCAGGTGCTAATAATTAGCTAAGAAAATGTAAATTCTTGGGTCATAGTTCTCCAGATTTCCATGCTAGCCATTCAACCTCTCTATCCTATTTTTAAAATGTAGTAACCAGGGACCAGCCCGGTGGCGCAGTGGTCAAGTGCGCACGGTTCACTTCTTGGCAGCCCGGGGTTTGCTGGTTTGGATCCCGGGTGTGGACCTGGCACTGCTTGGCAAAAGCCATGCTGTGGTAGGTGTCCCACGTATAAAGTGTATAAAGTAGAGGAAGATGGGCGTGGATGTTAGCTCAGGGCAGGTCTTCCTCAGCAAAAAGAGGAGGATGGGCAGTAGTTAGCTCAGGGCTAATCTTCCTCAAAAAAAAAAAATGTAGTAACCAATTCATTTGCACAGCATTTCAATTAATAAAATGCATTCTTTCATATTTATCTCATTTGGTTCACAAAACAACCTTGTAAAATAGGTAAGGATTTTTATTATATAAACGAGGAAATTAAATCTCTGAAAGGCTAAGTAACTTGCCCAGGGTCACTCAGCAAAAAACAGCTATCTTACAGATTGAATCTTATGGTCTTTTCTACTACCCACAAAATCATCCTATGTGAGAAATGTTAAACACGGCTATCTCTAAAATATGGTACAACTACTAAATTGGCTTTAAATTACTATTTTGCTCCCTACCAAAAAAAATTATTCATTAATCAGTAATCAACATCAGTAAAACAAGAACACAAACACACAAACTAAAGTAATATTCAAATTTGACAAAGGTGCTTTCAGAACAAAATTTTACAAAGAACACTAACCCAATCCAAATTCTTTGTCCCTAACAGCAGCTCTCTTCACTTTCTTAATCCCATCTCATGTGTACTCAGATACTAGTTCTCCTAGGACTAATGATAAATCTCTAAAAGGATTTTAATCATTTAAAGTATGTTCCTAGAGCCTAAGGGTGAAAAAAAAAGCCAAGGATCAATCCAGACAAATAGCTAAAGCCAACATATTACAGATAGCAAGAGTGCACACGTGGCTCAAGCAAATCAGTACTGAGGAATACTAGTTTCCAGACACTGATTGCTCTCTGCCATATACCTATCAGCATTATATCCACACCAGGGTTGAGCAACACATGCTTTCTGGCTTCCCATGATGCATTCTGTTCTTCCTAACTATGGCTGTGTATCCACATAGCAGTTAATAAATCACACATGCTTAAATTGCTTCCACACTTAGAGATGCAATAACTATGCTACTAGCACTCAAAGATCGTTCTACTGTTCTATTAGACAATTTAAACTATTACTAGTAATTAGAGAACATGAGCAGAGTAAGGCAAGAAAAAAATACAGGTATGTCTGGAATTCAAATACAGTGTTTTAAAGTAGTTGGTAAGGGTCAAATGAGATAATGTGAAAACAATTTTAAACTCCAATATGTTATATGCAGATGCAAGTTCTTATAATGACATATATCATCATAGATGTATGTATTCTTTTTAAAGATAGTAGTGAACAAACAATCTTGATAAAAGCTTTTTTCAATAGCATAAAATTGCTTTGTCTTTTGTATATAAAATGAAGGTAATATAATTTCTATCATTCCAAATGTAAGCACTAATTGGTGCTTTCAATTCTATGGATGAAAAATGCTGAATAAATATAAAAATATATACCACACTTAAAGATAATTATGCCTTTGGTTCACTCTTATGATAGGAGTGTCTTTAAAATGATTCAAAACTCTTAAAATGTGTCTTTAAAAAAAGTTTCCAAGTCACCATTTCAATATACAAAATTTGTATATTAACAAAACCTGTCTATTTATACATACACACACACACACACACACACACACACCGCTCATTACTATGTTTGTTGTCCCCAGTAAAGGTCCAAGGAGGAAGCAATAAAATAGCCAACAATTCAACAGGGTCACCACAAATGAAAGGACATCTGTAATTATTTAAATTATCTACCTTAAGATGAATTCTAAGAAGTAAATCTAATTCTATTATGTTGTAACTAACA
Source organism: Equus quagga (assembly GCF_021613505.1). Taxonomy (NCBI): domain Eukaryota; kingdom Metazoa; phylum Chordata; class Mammalia; order Perissodactyla; family Equidae; genus Equus; species Equus quagga. The sequence continues at coordinate 61,413,865 of NC_060276.1, read as the reverse complement.
GTCAAGCAGAAATAAAGAAAAATGCCCAGATCAAACTTCAAAAACAATCACAATAACTTGAAATTTCTCCCTATATCATTACTTAAAATTCTGAAAATTAATTTAGAATGTTTTATTTTGAATGCCATATTCAAAAACCTTATGGTTCAACGTAAACTAACAAACATTTCATGTAAGGACTCACTTTTTGAAAGGCACTTCAGATCTAGAAATGTCAATACTTGCCTGTCAGTAGCTTTAACAAAAAAGCACCTTCCCTTGGGTTCCAAATTATAAGTAAAAACACTAAATCAGATTTAAAAAAGAAAAAAGGGGGTTTCTAGAATACGTAATAGTAACAGTATAACGAAGTGTTGAAGAAATTGAACTTATTATCTTAATATTCTTCTGTATAAATGAAGTTAAGCAGTACAGACAATTCAAGTGAAAGTATACATATGGACTGAAAGGCAGGACTTTTGTTTCAAATATGTAGTATACATGGCTATGCAACCCCAAGTCAGTATGTTGATATCCTTGTTTGTAGTCTTTCACCTCATCATTATGCATTTGTAGTCTTTCCTTTTCATAAGCCAGTACATCTTAAATTTGAAGTGTTGCTATAGAAATTAACACACCAGATTATACTACTTACAAATACTTTGTCCTAAATTTCAATTCAAAACATTTAGCCAAATCAAACATCACACTGTATAAATCCATTGTTCTAATAGCATTTTAAGAAACACGTACCCCAAGGAAAAAGATCCATCTTGCCCACAAAGAAGCCACTCAAAATCAGAGGTCAGATGTGAAATAATTGTAATCAACAATACAACTGATGAATCTAGCAATCAATCTACCACTGCACACTTAGTTCTCAGCCTCTACATTTCTTTTTCTTCTGTTCAAATTCTCACTCAGCCCTGCCCCATCTTCCCTTACAATGAAATCTATAGGTAGAGAACAGACATTTGACTTAAAATAAGGCTATATTGTCAAAATGTAGTATCACTAGAAAAACCAGATCCCAGTGTGGGAAAAAAACAATCTAGGTGTACAATATAAAAGCTAAATTAAAAACAAAAAAAGATACACTATTTATCCAAACTACAGATAATGTTCAAAGAGAAGAAATTCTGCGTATTTAAAAATTTTGAAATGTATAAGGAAATATAAAACAAATAAAAGATAAAGGTGAAAATCCAGTATATGTGGGGATATACAAATGGATTAACAACAATTAAAAAAAAAAATTGGTTAAAGTTTAAGCCTCGCTAATAATGGAAAAAAGTGCTAATTAAACCAACTAGAGGCTATTTTCACCTATTAAAGCCACCAGAAGATTAAAAAATATTTTAAAAAACTCACTAATTACCAAGTGACATTATAAATTAGTACAATCTTCTGGAGAGCAATCTTACAATATATAACAAGAGCTATAAAACTGATGAGACCCTTTGACCTGATAACTCCACTTTAGGAATATAGCCCAGGACAATAACTCAAAAAAAAAAAGAGAAAAGAAGAAAGACTACTTAACTATGCAAAAATATTAGTGAAAAACTGGAAGCAACCCAAATGCTTAACTGGAAGTTGAGTTCCAACCACAGCAACTTAAATACAACTGAATTTTTTCTTACCATTAAAATAACAATGACCATTCAAATACAGATAAGTATATGCAGAAGTGTTAAGAACACATAAAGCATAAAATGGACATTGATTACAATTACATAAATACGTCTTTACAATACAAGGAAAGGAAGTCTTGTAAAATGAGTTTTGTTTTTTTTGTTTTTCTGTGTGTGTATGGTTAGGAGACTGTATTTTTAATTATTTTGACGTTCATTTACTTTTTATCACTGTCAAGTTAATTTAGGAAAGCTTTTTCCTTTTAAGTCTCCTTTTGCTACTTGCTTAAAATGGTCCACTTGGAGACAAATGTAAACAAAAACATTTTGAACACACCTAAGTATAAAATTGTATTTTCAAAACCACATAAGTCATAAAGTGTCAAAACACACATTGGTAGGCACTGTTGTTTTTTGCCCTTTTTTTCGGCAGGACTTAAGTCCAACAAAAAGTCTGACTACAAATTAAATAAACTAGTAATACATGTGGTTTTTCAAAAATAATTTTTATCCATCTAAGAATTTTTTACCATTAATAGTACAGCTGGTAGAGCTTCTCCTTACTACAATTATACCATTTTCTGTGATTTGCAAAAAAATAATAAAAAAATTTAGTAATAAAGTGCCCTCTGTAATTTAATACAAAGAGAAATACCAAATGCACACCAAAGCAAATTACATACTATCTTATTGTAAACAAATTTTAAATCATTTAATTTACATTTAGAATCTATGGTACCCCTCCAACTTTCTTTAACTTTGTCCGATTTTCCTCCATTTGGATCTTATTTCAAGGGAAGATAGCTGAATTTAGATTTTAGTAACACCACCCCGTTCTCCTTTCATTTCCTTCCAATTCACTGTGCCAGCGGCTAACACAAGGGAACATCCTCCCCAAAATAAAAAGGATCACCTTTTTGTGGGTGTCAATGAGGAACAGAAGGTGCATTTACACTACGAATTATACTCGTAGGAGAAAGAACACAATCAATCCAATGCCTCCTTTACTAAAGTACATTGTATTTTAAAACATGACTATTGTTGTCTCCTTGCAAAATTGTGTTTCGTCAATTCTCAAAAAGGTCATAATCCATGGCTGTTATTTAGTGAAAATGTATCTGCACAAACGCGATTTAATAATGATTTGATGAGCTATTTTCTAAAATCTGAGATATACAACGACTATGCTTTTTATTCGGTAGTCAAATATCTAAATCCGGCAAATTTTGGAATTCGCTTGATGTTCCCTATTATTTTTAATTGTGTGGTTTTTCTCAATCCTGGGTCGGTCAACTCCGTTCCTAAGCCCCCTCCCCCGTACGCCCCCCCCTCCCCCCGCCCCAAAAGACTAAGCCTGGCCTCAGTTCCCGTATTTCAAGCCAGGACCAACCAGAAACCAGTTTTCTTCCACTAATCCGGAACTCCGGGTTGTTACCAACGCTGTCATTGGCCAGCGTCAGTCCTTGGTACGTGCCCCAAGATAACCCCCTGGTTTCTCTCCGTTTTCCCCCTACAATGGGCCTTTCCCGATGTTTGTAACGTATTTATAATCCACAATACGGCATTTCTGATAACCAACTCACATTCTTCAAAGTTTTCGGGTGGAAACAAGCGAGGCCAAGGGGAGGGCAAGGTACCCTTTCTCCGACTCGCGGGCAGGGGGGAAGGGGCTGTCGTTCTTGGGCTCAGCGGCGAGCTCTATAGCCCTGTTGGCTGAGGGGTCGGGGGCGGGTTGGGGGAACAAGGTGGGGAGCGAGTGGAGAAAGAGTTGGGTTAAGTTGAAACGAAAACTTTACTCACCAGATCCTCGAAGCTTCTTCGGTGCTCTTTCCCCTCCCAGTCTAAGCGGCGCGGAATCAGCTGGGGGCCGGAGAAAAGAAAGGGGGTGGGGGGGCAAACGATAAAAGCCAAGCCTCCGCTCCCCATCAATCCGACCCAGCCTGGGTCCCGATCCTCGACCCTTTAGCGTCTTTATTTCTCTTGGCCCGATAGCTGTTGCCTCAGAGCGAGACGAGTGTGGGGGGGAGGAGGCCGAGGGAGAGGAAATCCTGAAAAACCGCCTCCCACAGGCATAAAGAGGGGGCGAGTTAAGACCCCAGCGATATCCGCCCCTTTTGAGGGAAGAAGCCGGTTCACCCCTGTGACAACGGCCATGAGTGCCCAGATCCAAGCCTCCCTCCCGGCCGCTGCCCTCCCCCCCGACTTGCCCTCCCCTTCCTCCAGTCTCACCCCAACCCTCCCCACCTCTTCCCGAAGGGGCTCCGTACCTGATGCTCCTCGAGCTCCTGCACTAGCACCTGAGCAAAAGGGAAACGGATATGAGGAGCAGCTCGGGCCATCAACCCATTCCTCCCTTCCCACTTCTAACCCAGCCGCTGACGCTAAGACTAGTCAAGGCCGGCCTTTCCCTCACCCTCAGCCGAACCGCGCACCCCGCTGCCTCAATTTCCCCATTGGGACCATTCCCCCACGACTCCCAGATCTCCTCCTGCCTCTCACCTGAGCAGATTTGTTGCAGGGTCCGGACTGCAAGAATCTAGCAATCAGGTAATACAGCTCTGAGGAAGAGGGGAAAAAGAGGTTGAGAGGGAGGCAAAGAAGAGAAATAGAAGCTTTTTCAAAAGAAACTGACAGCCGTCTCCCTAAGCACCTATCTCCTTAGCCCCCCGGACACAGCTACCCACCGGCTTCGATCTGGGTAGGTGCCGCCGCCATCCTTTTCCCGAGGGGGTTTGGGGGCTTCGCTCCGGAGGGGCTGGCGGGGGCGGGTGGGGGCGCTGCCTCTATTGTGGTGAAGCCCCCATGCCCAGGAGTCCCGCCGCTTCCGCCGCACTCCTCGTCCCAGTTTCAGTCTCTCTCGGATTCATCGCATCACGTTTCGACCCATAGATATTCTAGCCCAAGAGCTGAGGAGGCGGAGGAGGAAGGAGAGGGAGAGAGAGAAGAGGAGGGAGGAGCCAAAGTGGCGGAGGGGGTGGGCGGGGGCAAAAGGGGTGGAGAGAGGGGAGGGTAAAAACTGTGAGAGGGGCCTGCAGCGCTGGTAGTTCGCCGCCAGAGGCACTAACGCAGCTGCCCGGCCTCCGCTCTCCCAGATGGCCGACGGTTGCCTAGCTACCGCTCCCGGAAGGAGGGGGAGGTGTGAGCTGACGGCCGACGCTCTGGCAGCCGCGTAGAACTCAGTGGTAGCGTTCTCTTCCGCGAGCTCCCCAGCCGGTTGCCCTTCCTGTGAGGGCAGTCGGCCCTTTCCTGTTGAGGAGCGCTTCTCTCTGGCGTGATCGTGAGGAACGTGTGAGGTGCGGGCTCGACTTAGCTGCTTTCTTCGTTTTCCTCCCGGCCGCCAAGAGGCTTTGTTTTTTTGTCTCTCCTCCGCGGACGGGAGGCTAGGAGCTACAGGATCTTGGGACTGAGGGAGGGAAAGAAGCCCCAACTTGGTCGTCCCTTATTTCTCTTTAAAATAATTTTTGTACCTGGTGAAAAGGCTGTACTTCCCAGTCCAGAATGCAGAGCTCATATTGTTACAGAGAAAGACCAGTTCTGAAAATGTCCCTCAGTTCTGGTAAACATATGGGAGGAATTTGACGAAAAAAAGACATGAAGCCTTTTTTTTCACCTTCTGAAAGTTCCATATTCCGTTCCTATAGGATAATATTAAGTTGTATTTTCAAATACTGCCAAAGTATTTTACATTACCGTGGATTTTTATGTGTTATTCCATGTTTGTATGCAGGGTAGTTTCTGCAAGTTTGGGGCAGCTTTTGGTGTTTAATGTATAGCCCCAAGCTCTTAGTACAGTACCGACTTGCGGTATTTGCTCACTGAAATCTTAAGTGATCAAAGGATTTGTAGAGTAATTGACACAGGTATAGTAAACTGAGTCTACTTCCCTACTTTCCCTTAATATCTTGGTCCCACTTGAAGCTTTGACCAAAGAAGTCACTAATAGAAGCTGAACGTGATGAGACCAGAATGCTGATTAAACTGAATGTACTATTTACTTTCAAATTAAACGGTTTACCTTTAAGTTTAGGGCCGGATTCTTAGGAATTTGGTTTCCTCGCTCAGAGTTCAACCATAGACCACAGTGGACCTAGAGCTGCATTATGCTGACATAAACTTGGCCTAGGTTGGTTAGCTCTCACTGGCCACTTTTTCCCCTAAGAAAGAAATAGCCGCACAAGGTAATTGTGATATGATAGGACTGTCTTTGGTCGTTATGCTATAGTACGGGATAAAACAAATCACATTAACTGAAAAAAAAATTAGATATTGAAAATATATATAAGCCCTAGATACCTAATTGCAAGTAGTTTAGCAAAACTGCAGGGTGTCTGAATATTTTTTACAGGTCAAGTATAATGTATGTAACAGTGAACATTTATCAAGCCATTACCATGTACTAAGTACTTTACATACTTGACCTCACTTAATCTTTATCATGACCCTAGAAGTTAGGTTCTATTGTTATCCCCATTTTATAGATGATAAAATTGACTATGTGACTTAGGACAACTCACTTAAATTCTGTGATCTTTATTCCTCATCTATAAAATGTGAATGTGGTAGTCTCCCCATTACCCATGAGGGATACTTTCCAAGATCCCCAGTGGATGCCTGAAACTGTGGATAATACCAAACCCTATATATATTACGTTTTTTCCTATGCACACATACCTATGATACAGTTTAATTTATAAATTAGTCACAGTAAGAGATTAACAACTAATAATAAAATAGAACAAGTATAACAATATACTGTAATAAAAGTTACTGTAGATCTCAGAAACCTCAGCATATGACTTCTTTCTTCCCTTATTAAATTGAGAACTTTCACTTTTTCACTTAAAGGAAGCACTTTATGGCTTCTCTGTGGCATATTCAAATTGCCAGCATCGCTACTCTTGTGCTGTGGGGGCATTATTAAGTAAAATAAAGGTTGTTTGAATACAAGCGCTGTGATACTGTGTCAGTCAATCTGATGACCAAGGCAACTACTAAGTGGTGAACAGGCAAGTAGTATACACTGTGCATACACTGGACAAAGGGATGATTCACATCCCGGTAGGATGGAGCAGAACAGTTCGAGATTTCTTCATGCTACTCAGAATAACACACAGTTTAAAGCTTATGAATTGTTTATTTCTGGAATTTTCCATTTAACATTTTTGGACCATGGTTGACTACAGGTAACTGAAACTGTGGAAAGTGAAACCATGGATAAAGGGTGACTACTGTAATAGCAATTGCTGTACCCACTTCACAGGAATTGCTGTAAAAGGAATGTGAATATATTTGTGTCATATTTCAAACTTTATAGAGCATTGTTAGATTGTTAGTCCAGTGATAACTTCCATATTAGTTTGGGGGCAATCAGGAGAGAAAAAGCATACAGAATTTAAATAGAGAAAGTTTAAGATACAGAATTATTAACAATAACAGATTTGTGTAATGAGGGATTGCCTAGTAAGGAGTAAAGAGAATACTAAAGAATATAGGGCTAGTTATATAATATAATAGCAGATATAATAACCACTACCCTTAGAGCTGAGAGAGAGTACCATCAATCCCTACTCTCTACCCAGGGCTAAGATTCAGACCTTGCTGGGGAGGACAGAGCCAGCCGAGGCTCGTTCAGTGGCAGGAAGGATGCTGTGGTACCTTACCTGCAGAACTTGCTGAAACTCCATCCTCTGGAAGTTGCTGGAACACTGCCCTCTGGAACTTGTTAGAAGCCTACCCTCTGGAATCAGCACTCTAGGGTGATTAGGACATATGTTCACAGGGAGGTGTCTCACTGGAAGCACTTTGCTACAAAATCGCCAGAGGGAGGGTGCCAGGGGAAGCTGTTGGGTGTACCAAAACCATGCAGTATAGGAGCCAGGCACTGGAGAATGTTGCACAAGTTGCAGGGGCAGCCTGCCCAATAAGCACACTGGAAGGGAAAGCAAAACCCTTTCTTCCTCCACTGTCCTTCCGGTTCCCTCTACTGACAAAGCTTCCATTCTAGCTGACCAAAGGAAAAATGTTTAAATCGCCTGGATCCATTTTCATAGAGCAGTCAGTAAGGGAGAATTTGGAGATGATAAGTCACAAATCAATAAACTGGCCCAACTTCCCTGCTGTTTTCTCTTTCTTTCTTTCTTTCTTTCTTTCTTTCTTTCTTTCTTTCTTTCTTTCTCTCTTTCTCTCTTTCTTTCTCTCTCTCTCTCTTTCTCTCTCTCTCTCTTTCTTTCTTTCACAGCATGGCTTGATGAGCAGTGCCATGTCTGCACCTGGGATCCGAACCAGCAGACCCCAGGCCGCCAAAGCAGAACGTGCGCACTTAACCGCTGTGCCACTGGGCTGGCCCCCCTTGCTGTTTTCTTGACTGTAATGATGAGGTTGATAAAAGGAAAGTTATTAAAATGTATATGTTAACATAAAAAGTGTTCATTTGTACAAGATAAGCCTAATGCTTTGAATTACTTTATCACAATTAAAATCAGTAATCTTAACCCTGTAGCCAAATTCTTAATTGGGAGAGGAAGGAAAATTTTATAAACTAAAACAAATATGGATTTACATAGAAAAAAATCTGGAATGTTTATCTTATACGTGTATTAATTTCCTAGGGCTGCCCTAACAAGGTATCACAAACTAGGTGACTTAAGACAGCAGAAACTTGTTCTCAACGTTCTGTAGGCCAGAAGTCTGAAATCGAAATTTCTCCATGGCCGTACTCCCTCTAAAATCTCTACTGAAGAATCTTTTTTGCCTCTTCCAGTGTCGGGTGGCTCCTGGCATTCCTTGGTTTGTGGCAACATAACTCCAATCTCTGCCTCCATCTTCACATGGCCTTCTTACTTATGTGTCCCTGTGTTAAGTCTCTGTCTTCTTTTTCTTATAAGGACACCAATGATTGGATTTGAGGCCCACCCTAAATCCAGGATGATCTCATCTTGAGAACCTTAACTTACATCTGTGAAGAGGCTATTTTCAAATAAGGTCATATTCACATGTACTGGAGGTTATGACATGGACATATCTTTCCGAAGGGACACAATTCAATCTAATAAATCATTTATTTTATTCTGGCTCTTAAAAAAATCACATTTTAATGGAAGATCAAGGTTGAAAATTTAACAGTTCTTCCTAGAATGGCAAAAAAAGTAGAAAATCCTGAGATGGAGGGACAGAAGTGGTAAATAAGAAGATTAATATAACACACTGTATAAATAAATAGTTGCTTTCTTTGCCTATCTTGGTTTCTTTAAAAAACCCAAAATTATATAATGTAATGATTAAAATAATGTATTAAACTTTAAACATATCACATACATTATGATATGTTAAATATTTTAACATATTGCATAGGTGTAATATGCATAACAAAAATAGCAAAAAAAAAGAAGGAAGAGGGAATAGAGCTATATAGGAGTAACATTTGTATATCTCAACAGGACTAAGTTAGTATAAAAGTGAACTATATTCGTTAAGTTAAGAAATATATGGTAAGCTCTAGAGGAACCACTGAAAAAACGTAGGGAAAAAACAAAAGAATTAAAAAGTTTCACTAGAAAATGTTAATGCAAAAGAAACTAAGAAAGGAGAAGTAGAACAAAAAAGACATGAGACAAATAGAAAACAAAATTAAAATGGCAGACATAAATCCAACTACATCAATAGTAACATTACATGTGAATGGATAGGTTCCACTTCCATCATGACAGCATGAAGAGCTTTGTGAACTAGCTCCATAGTGAAAATTATAAAATGTAAACAACCATTTAAAGTCTCTGGAAATGGTCCTAATGGCATAAAACAAGTGAAAAAATCATGTACTCAATAAAATCTACTAAAAGTTTAAGAACAGTGAATGTCTATGGTATTTGAACCAAGACCCACTTCCCCTCAAACTTACCAAGATGGAAACGCCATGGTAGAGCAGAACAACCAAGAAAACAAGGTTTCCTCTCCCCCTAGTTCTCAGTTGAAAGGCTATGTTCTTGAGTGGGACAAGACATAAGTGTTTCTCATACTAACTCCCAACTACCTATTGAGGCTAAGTTGTAATACAGTGCAGCCAAGAAGTGGGGACTTCTACTTTCACTAAGCCTCCACTATGGGACAAGGCTAGATCTTGGACATGATGTCACTAAGAATACTGGGGCCTCAATCACTCTTGCACTGGGTCGAGGCACAGGAGATATGTGCTAAGAGAGGCAAGGCAAAGAAACCTAGGCCTGCTGCCCCCCTCCTATACTGAGCACTCATATCCAAAAGCAGAGATGTCAGAGAGAAGTTTGCCATTGTCCTGGTCCCCAGTACCAGAGCTGTAGCTCAGAGATTTTGCCCAAGTTGGGAAGCAGGGCTTAGAAGAGAGAGCTCTGAATCTTTCCCCAGAGGAACTGAGTTTGGAGAAATTCAAGCCTAAGAGCACTCTTAAATACAGTGAAAGTTGTGGTAAAACACAATTGGAAGGAAATTCTTAGATTCATGGAAATTATGGGCTAAACCTTAGGCTGGTTAGTTTGCTGGATGGAAACAGAGGAAAAACACAACTGAAAAGAGCCCTCCTAAGGTCAGAGCAAATCTCAAAAACTGACCTAGGGAAATATTCCTTTAAAGGAGCTCAAATTTGACTGGATCAGACTGTGAAGCAATTTATGCTCCAGGGCATGTTGAAAACGATAGAGAAAACAACAGGCAAGTTTCTTAAGAGAAACTTAAGAGCTGGGAGTGGTTAGGAATAAAGACAAAAAGAGCCCTGCAAAAATTGTCTTCCCAAGATGACTGTGTGCATACTCAAGACTGCAACCTCTGAGGGGCAACATCAAGGGGCTTCACACAGTGAAGAAAACAAGCACATAACAATAACAAGACCTGGGTGGGGAGGGGACCAGTACCAAGGGTTGCTACAATATATTATCTAAAATGTGCAGTTTCCAAAAAAAATTTATCAGATATGCACAGAAATAGGGACGTATGAACCATACACCAGCAAAAAGGGGGCAACAGAAATTCTGTGAAAATGACCAGATGTTAGATTTAATAGACAAAGTCTTCAAAATAGCAATTATAAATATGTTCAAAGAACTAAAGGAAACTATGATTAAAGAAGTAAAGGAAGGTATGACATCAATGTCACATCAAATAGAGAATGTAGAGAGAAATTATTTTTAAAAAGAACCAAATGGAGACTCCGGAGTTCAAAAGAAAAACAACTGAAATTAATAACTCACTAGAGGAAACAAGAGTAGACTTGAACTGGCAGAATAAAGAACTAACAAACTTAAGGTAAAAATAAACAACTGAGACTGTATCAGACCAAAAAGCTTCTGCACAGCAAAGGAAACCAACAAAATGAAAAGGCAACCTACTGAATGAGAGAAAATATTTGCAAATCGTATATCTGATAAGAAGTTAATATCCAAACTATGTAAAGAACTCATACAGGGGCCAGTCCCGTGGCGCAGTGGTTAAGTTTGCACATACTGCTTCTTGGCGGCCTGGGGTTCTCTGGTTCAGATCCTGGGTGTGGACATGGCACCGCTTGGCAAAAGCCATGCTATGGTAGGCGTCCCACATATAAAGTAGAGGAAGATGGGCACGAATGTTAGCTCAGGGCCAGTCTTCCTCAGCAAAAAGGAGGATTGGCAGTAGTTAGCTCAGGGCTAATCTTCCTCAAAAAAAAGAACTCATACAACTCTGCAAAAAAAACCCCAAACAATTCCTTTTAAAATGGGCAGAGGATTTGAATAGATATTTTTCAAAGAAGACATATGAATGACTAACAGGTACATGAAAACGATGCTCAACATTACTAATTATCAGGGAAATGTAAATCAAAACCACAATAAGATAGCCAGCCCGGATGGCCTGGTGGTTAAAGTTTAGTATGCTGCACTTTGGCAGCCTGGATTCAGTTCCTGGGCACAGAACCACACCACTTATCTGTCAGTGGCCATGCTGTGGTAGTGGCTCACATAGAAGAAATAGAAGGACTTACAACTAGAATATGCAATTATGTACTGGGGCTAGGGATGGAAATGAAAAGAGAGAGAGAGGAAGATTGGCAACAGATGTTAGCTCAGGGCGAATCTTTCCCAGCAAAAAAAAATACCACAATGATATGATCTCATACCTGTTGGAATGGCTATTATCAAAAAGACAAGAAATAACATGTGTTGGTGAGGATGTGGAGAAAAGTGAACTCTTGTGCACTGTTGGTGGGAATGTAGATTGGTGAAGCCACTATGGAAAACAGTATAGAGGTTCCTCAAAAAACTAAAAATAGTTGGGTCGGCCCAGTGGCATAGTGATTAAGTTTGTGCACTCTGCTTTGGTGGCCCCGGGGTTCGTGGGTTCAGATCCTGGATGTGGATCTACACACTGCTCATCAAGTCATGCTGCAGTAGCATCCCACATAGAAAACAGAGGAAGATTGGCACAAATAATAATAAATAGAAGTACCATATAATCTAGCAATTCTACTTCTGGGTATTTATCTGAAGGAAACAAAAACACTAATTCAAAAAGATATATGCACTCCCCTGTTCATTGCAGCATTATTTACAATAGCCAAGACAAGGAAAAAACCTCAGTGTCCACCAACAGATGACTACATAAAGAAAATGTGGTGTGTCTGTATATACAATGGAATCTTATTCAGCCATAAAAAAAAGAATGAAATCTTGCCATTTGCAACAACATGGATCAACTTTGAGACTATTATGCTAAGTGAAATAAGTCAGACAGAAAAAGAAAAATACTGTATGATCTCACTTACAAATGGAATCTAAAAAACAAACACAAAAGCAAGGAAAAAACCAAGCTCATAGATACAGAGAATAGATTGGTGGTTGCTAGAGGTGGGAGTTGGGGGTGGGCAAAGTGGATGAAGTGGGTCAAAAGGTACAAACTTCCGATTGTAAAATAAATAAGTCATGGAGATGTAAGGTATAGCATGATGTCTATAGTCACTAATACTGTATTGCATATTTGAAAGTCACTAAAAGAGTAGATCTGAAAAGTTCTCATGGAGCCAGGCTGGTGGCACAGTGGTTAAGTTTGCATGTTCTGCTTCAGCGGCCTGGGGTTCACCAGTTTGGATCCTGGGTGTGGACCTACGCACCACTTGTCAATCCATGCTGTGGCAGGCGTCCCACATGTAAAGTAGAGGAAGATGGGCACAGATGTTAGCTCAGGGCCAGTCTTCCCCAGCAGAAAGAGGAGGATTGGCAGCAGATGTTAGCTCAGGGCTAATCTTCCTCAAAAAAAAGTTCTCATGGCGAGAAAAAATTTTTGTAACCATGTATGGTGATGGATGTTAACTAGACATTGTTGTGGTCATTTTACAATATGTACAAATATCAAATCACTATGTTGTATACCTTAAACTAATGTATTTTTTATTTGAATTATACCTCAATAAAAAATTAACAACCGATGAATAATTGATACAAAATTATGAACTCTGAAGAACAGAGAAAAAAAGAATGAAGAAAACCTCAGAGAAATGTTGGACAATATTAAGAGTACCAACATATGGAATGGGAGTATTAGTGAGAAAGGAGAGCAGAAAAAAATATTAGGAGGAATGATGGCTGAAAACTTCCAAAATTTATTGAAAAACATTAAACATTAAGAGAACTCAATGAAATGCAAGTAGGAAAAATGCAGAGATCCACAAATAGTCATATTATAGTACAAATGCTGAAAGACAAAAGAAAAATCTTGAAAGCAGCAAAATAAAAATGATTTCTACCTTACAAAAGAAGATTGAAAATTGATTTCTCATTTAAAACAATAGAGACCAGAAGGCAGTAAGATAACATCTTCAGTATGCTCATATTAAAAAGAGAAATCAAACAAGGGGCCAGCCCCATAGCCTAGTGGTTAAGTTTGGCGAGTTCTGCTTTGGGGGCCTGGGTTTGGTTCCTAGGCATAGACTTACAACACTCATCAGCAGCCATGCTGTGGTGGCAGCCCACATGCAAAATAGAGGGAGATTTGCACAGATGCCAGCTCAGAGTGAATCTTCCTCAAGCAAAAAGAGGCAGATTGACAATGGATGTTAGCTCAGGATGAATGTTCCTCAGCAAAAGAAAAAAATCAATCAAGAATCCTGTATCCAAAAGAACCATCTTTTAAAATGAAGATGAAATAAAGACTTTGCCAAATGAACAAAAAGTGAGAGACTTTGTTGCTAGCAGACTCACATTACAGGAAATATTAAAGGAGGTTATTCAGGCTGAAAGCTGAAAGCAACTGAATCCAGACAGTAATTCAAATCCATAGAAAAAACAAAGAGCAATGGAAAAGATAACTATGCAATGATAAAAGACAATGAAAATATATGTTTTTCCTCTTTTCTTACATTATTTTTCTAAAAATTGTATAAAATAATGTGTATATAATGTATTGTTTTGTCTATAACCTATAGAAATGTAATATATTTGCCAATAACAGCAAAAAGGAGGTGAATGGGAACAAAGCTGTATATTGGGCTAAGGACGCAATACCGTATGCTAACTCAAATCCACAGGAACAAATGCAGAGAACAAGAAATGACAAACAATCAGGTTAATATAACAAAAGCTGTAAATATATACCAGCTCTTCTTTCTTCTTTTAGTTCTTTAAAATACATTAAATTATACAAGCAATGATTATAATAATAGATAGTTTGGATTGAAACATTTATAGATGTAGTATGTTTAACATTAACACCACAAAAAGGGGGAAAGTGGAATAATGTCAGAGTAACATTTCTATATCTCAGCAGAATTAAGTTAGTATAAATTGTAAGCTGATTCTGATGAGTTACAATGAACATATTAAGCTCCAGAATAAACACTAAGGGAATAACTCAAAAAATATAGAGAAAGAATTGTTAAAGAAATTTAAATGTTCTGTTAGAAAAGATTCACTTAATGCAAAAGAAAGCAGTAAAGGAAGGAGAGAGGAACAAAAGGGCAACACATATATAGAAAAGAAAAAGTAAAATGATATAGCGGTTGGTGGGTATGTGAATTGATACAGCCACTATGAAAAGCAGTTTAAGGTTCCTCAAAAAACTGAAGATAGAATTACCATATGATCCAGCAATCCCACTTCTGGGTATATATCTGAAGGAAATGAAATCACTGATTTCACAGATATCTGCACCCCCATGTTCATAGCACTATTACTCTCAATTGCCAAGACATGGAAACAACCTAACTGTCCATAGACATATGAATGGATAAAGAAAATATGACACACACACACAATGGAATATTATTCACCCATTAAAAAAGGAAATCCTGCCATTTACAACAAGATGTATGAAGCAAGGCATTTTGCTAAGTGGAATAAGTCAGACAGAAAAAGACAAATACTGTATAATCTCACTTATATGTGGAATCTGAAGAAAACAAACTCATAAAAACAGAGTAGAATTATGGTTGCCAGGGTCAAGGGAGTTGGGGGAAATGGGGAGATGGTCAAAGAGTACAAACTTCTAGTTATTACATAAATAAGTTCTGGGGATCTAATTGTTGTGACTTCATTAAAGTATCATTTGTTAAGTAGAGTCCCGGGATGTGGAATGGTGAGCCTCAGTTCAACAAAAGACCACAAGGGAATTGAAATCGAGAAGTTTATTACTCACAAATCCTGGAGGAGGGGCCATGTGGGGAGATCAAGGCAAGGTGCAGGCAGAGAAAGAGTGACAGGACCTGGGACACATGCCTTTGTTAGGGTCCAAGTGTGGAGTAGTTTGGGGCTCCTGGGCTAAAGCCAGATTGGTCAATTTATTTGTTTTGGTTTTTTTGAGGAAGATTAGCCCTGAGCTAACATCTGCCACCAATCCTCCTCTTTCTTGCTGAGGAAGACTGGCCCTGAGCTAACATCCGTACCCATCTTCCTCTACTTTATATGTGGGACACCTACCATAGCATGGCGTCCCAAGCGGTGCCATGTCCCCACCCGGGATCCAAACCAGCGAACCCTGGGCTGCCAAGAAGCAGAACATGTGAACTTAACTGCTGCACCACCGGGCTGGCCCCAGATAGGTCAATTTAAACCCAAAGGAGGAGGTGTTTGGTAAGCTGCACAGAAGTTTTATCTAAGGGGTCCACAAAGGGAAGGCTCTGGCAAGCAGTGGAGACTGTTTATCACAAGGGCCTTTAGGGGAGTCATATCAGGAACATATATTTACTTGTGACTCTGCAGGCTGTTATATACGGCATGTGCTCCTAGGAGAAGCTAAGGTCAGTTCAAGGGCCCTGTAGGCTGCTTGCCTATACAAAATGGATACTGAGGCAGCAATATTGTGGTGTAGTTCAGCTAAACTCCCAACCCTAATGTACAACATGGCAATTATAGTTAACAATACTGTATTGTATATTTGAAAGTTGCTAAGAGATTAAATCTTAGATTTTCTTACCATAACAGCAATAAAAATTGCTAATAATGTGAGGTGAAGGATGCGTTAACTAATATTGTATGGTAATCACTTCACAATGTATAGTTGTATCAAATCATCACATAGTACGCCTTAAAGTTACACAATGTTATATGTCAATTATATCTCAATAAAGTTGGAAAAAGGTAAAATGACACATGTAAATCCAAATATATTAATAGTAACACTAAATATGAATGGATTAAAAAACACAATGAAAAGACATATTGTCATACTGGATTAAAAGAAAACATTATCCTACTGTATGCAGTCTATAGGTGAAACTTTTGATATGAAGATACAAATAGATTAAAATTAAATGATGGAAAAATATATATCATACAAACAGACCACAAGAAAGCTGGAGTGTCTGTACTAATATCAGAAGAAATAAAATTAAAACCAGGAAATGTTACTAGAGATAAAGAGGAACATTAATGATAGAAGGTTCAATACATCAGGAAGAGATATAACAATTATAAACATATATATACTTAATAGCGGAGTACCAAAATACATGAAGCAGAAACTGACAAAAATGAAGGTAGAAATAGACAATTCAATGATAATAGTTGGGGACTTCAATACCTTATTTTCAGTAATGGATGAAACAACCAGGAAAAATATCAACAAGGAAATAGAAGACTTGAACAATACTATAAGACAACTAGACCTAACAGACATCTGCAGACACTCTACCCAACAACAGCAGACTATACATTCATCTCAAGTGACATGGAAAGGAATGAAATTAGAAATCAATAACAGAAAGAAAATTGGGAAAATTATAAATATGTGGAAATTAAACATCACATTCCTAAATAACCAAAGAGGAAGAAATCAAAAGGGAAATTTAAAAATTCTTTTAGATGAATGACAATGAAGACAAAACATAACAAAACTTATGAGATGCATCTAAAGTAGTGCTTAGAGGGAAATTTAAAGATGTAAATGCCTATATTAGAAAAGAATAAATGTCCAAAATTAATAAACTAACCTTCCACCATAATACACTAGAAAAAGAAGAGCAAATGAAATGCAAAACACATAGAAGGAAGGAAATAAGAAAATTAAAGAAAAAATTAATAAAGTACTGGGAAAATGATAGAGAAAATCAGTGAAAGCAAATGTTGTTAACTTGAAGCAATCAATAAAACTAGATTTGCTGACCAAGAAGAAAAGTAGAGAAGATTCAAATTACTAAAATCAGGAATGAAAGATGAGATATTACTGCCAAGCTCAGAGAAACAAAAAGTAATCCAGAAACTTCCAAAAACTAAAGCCCAGGCGCAGTTAGTTTCACTGGTGAATTCTAGCAGATGTTATTTTTCTTTTTTTGGTGAGGAAGATTGGCCCTGAGCTATCTTCTGTGCCAGTCTTCCTCTATTTTGTATGTGGGATGCCACAACAGCATGGCTGGATGAGTGGTGTGTAGGTCTACGCCTGGGATTCATACCCATGAACCCTCGGCTGCCAAAGCGAAGCACATGAACTTAACCACTATGCCACTGGACTGACCCTCCAGCAAACATTTAAAGAAGAATGAATGACAGTTCTTCACAAACTCTTCCAAAAAAAATAGAAGAGGAAAAAATACTTTGTAACTCATTCTATGAGATATTACTTTGATATCAAGAGCAGACAAACACATCACAAGAAAAGAAAACCATAGACAATACCTCTTGCGAATGTTGTAATGGTTACTTTTATGTGTCAACTTGACTGTCCATGGGTATCCAGATTAAACCCTATTTCTATGTATGTCTATGAGGGTGTTTCTGCATGACATTAACATTTGAAATGGTGGGTTAAGTAAAGTAGATTGCCCTCTCCAGTGTGGGTAGACATCATTTAATCCATTGAGGGTCAGAAAAGAACAGAAGGAGGAGGAAGGAGAAGATTGATCATTTTTTCCTTTTTCTAAATTTGTTTTTAAATTTTTATTTTTTTCGGATGTACATCATATTTCGAATTCTGTATACATTACATCATGTGCAACACCCGAACACTAATTATAGTGCATCCCCTCACATGTGACTCTAATCACCCCTTTTACCATCCCCCCTCCCCCCTTCCCCAATGGTAACCACCAGTCCAATCTCCAATGCTATGTGGGGTTTTTTTGTCATTTTTATCTTCTACTTATGAGTGAGATCATACGGTATTTGACTTTCTCCCTCTAACTTATTTCACTCAGCATAATACCCTCAAGGTCCATCCATGTTGTCACAAATAGCCGAATTTCGTCATTTCTTATGGCTGAGTAGTAGTCCATCGTGTATAAATACCACATCTTCTTTATCCATTCGTCCCTTGATGGGCACCTAGGTTGCTTCCAAGTCTTGGCTATTGTGTATAATGCCGCAAGGAACATAGGGGCGCAAGTATCTTTATGCCTTTGTGTTTTCAAGTTCTTTGCATAAATACCCAGCAGTGGAATAGCTGGATCATATGGTAGATCTATCCTTAATTTTCTGAGGATACTCCAAACTGCTTTCCATAGTGGCTGCACCAGTTTGCACTGCAACCAGCAGTGAACAAGGGTTCCCTTCTCTCCACACCCTCTCCAACATTTGTTGTTTCCTGTCTTGTTAATTATAGCCATTCTGACCAGAGTGAGGTGATACCTCATTGTAGTTTTGATTTGCATTTCCCTGATAGCTAACGATGTTGAGCATCTTTTCATATGCCTGTTGGCCATCTGTATATCTTCCTTGGAGAAATCTCTGTTCAGATCTTTTGCCCATTTTCTAATTGGATTGTTGGTGTTTTTTGTTGTTGTTGTTGACTGTATGAGTTCTTTGTATATTTTGGATATTAACCCCTTATCTGATATGTGGTTTGTAAATATCTTCTCCCAATTGTTAGGTTGTCTTTTCGTTTTGTTGATGGTTTCCTTTGCTGTACAGAAACTTTTTAGTTTGATGTAGTCCCATTTGTTCATTTTTTCTTTTGTTTCCCTTGACCGGTCAGACATGGGACTTGAGAATATGCTGCTCAGACCAATGTCATAGAGCGTACTGCCTATGTTTTCTTCTAGAAGTCTGATGGTTTCGGGTCTTACATTCAAGTCTTTAATCCATTTTGAGTTGATTTTTGTGCGGGGTGTAAGGGAATGGTCTGCTTTCATTCTTTTGCTTGTGGCTGTCCAGTTTTCCCAACACCATTTATTGAAGAGACTCTCCTTTCTCCATCGTGTGCTCTTGGCTCCCTTGTTGAATATTAGCTGTCCATAAACGTGTGGGTTTACTTCTGGGCTCTCAATTTTGTTCCATTGATCTGTGTGTCTGTTTTTGTGCCAGTACCATGCTGTTTTGGTTACTATGGCTTTGTAGTATAATTTGAAATCAGGGAGTGTCTTACCTCCAGCTTTGTTCTTTTTTCTCAGGAATCCTTTGGCTATTCGGGGTCTTTTGTTGTTCCATATAAATTTTCGTATTCTTTGTTCTATTTTTGTAAAAAATGTTGTTGGAACTTTGATAGGGATTGCGTTGAATCTATAGATTGCTTTAGGAAGTATGGACATTTTAACAATGTTAATTCTTCTAATCCAAGAGCACGGAATATCTTTCCATTTCTTTGTGTCTTCTTCGATTTCTTTCAACAATGTTTCATAGTTTTCTGTGTACAGATCTTTCACCTCTTTGGTTAAGTTTGTTCCTAGGTATTTTATTCTTTTTGTTGCAATTGTAAATGGGATTGTATTCTTAATTTCTCTTTCTGCTACTTCCTTGTTAGTGTATAGAAACACAACGGATTTTTGTACATTGATTTTGTATCCTGCAACTTGACTGTATTCCTTTATTATTTCTAAAAGTTTTTTAGTGGACTCTTTAGGGTTTTCTAGATATACAATCATGTTGTCTGCAAAGAGTGACAGTTTCACTTCTTTTCCAATGTGGATCCCTTTTATTTCTTTTTCTTGCCTGATTGCTCTGGCTAGGACTTCCAATACTATGTTAAATAGGAGTGGTGACAGTGGGCATCCTTGTCTGGTTCCTGTTCTTAGAGGGATAGCTTTCAGTTTTTCTCCATTGAGAATGATATTTGCTGTGGGTTTGTCATATGTAGCCTTTATTATGTTGAGGTATTTTCCTTCTATCCCCATTTTATTTAGAGTTTTTATCATAAATGGATGCTGTATCTTGTCAAATGCTTTCTCTGCATCTATTGAGATGAGCATGTGATTTTTATTCTTCATTTTGTTAATGTGGTGTATCACATTGATAGATTTGCAGATGTTGAACCATCCCTGCATCCCCGGAATGAAACCCACTTGATCATGATGTATGATCTTTTTAATGTATTGTTGTATTCGATTTGCTAAAATTTTGTTGAGGATTTTTGCATCAATGTTCATCAGTGATATTGGCCTGTAATTTTCTTTTTTTGTGTTGTCCCTGTCTGGTTTTGATATCAGGATAATGTTTGCTTTGTAGAAGGAGTTAGGAAGCCTCCCCTCCTCTTCAATTTTTTGGAAGAGTTTGAGAAGGATAGGTATTAAGTCTTCTTTGAATGTTTGGTAGAATTCACCAGGGAAGCCATCTGGTCCTGGACTTTTATTTTTTGGGAGATTTTTAATTGCTGTTTCGATCTCCTTACTGGTGATCGGTCTATTCAAATTTTCTATATCTTCTTGGTCCAGTTTTGGAAGGTTTTACATTTCTAAGAATTTATCCATTTCTTCTAGATTATCCAATTTGTTGGCATATAGCTTTTCATAGTATTATCTTATTATCTTTTGTATTGCTGAGGTGTCCGTTGTAATCTCTCCTCTTTCGTTTCTGATTTTATTTATTTGAGTCTTCTCTCTTTTTTCTTGGTGAGTCTAGCTAAAGGTTTGTCAATTTTGTTTATCTTTTCGAAGAACCAGCTCTTGGTTTCATCAATTTTTTCTATTTTTTTTTAGTCTCTATTTCGTTTATTTCTGCTCTGATTTTTATTATTTCCTTCCTTCTGCTGATTTTGGGCTTTGTTTGTTGTTCTTTTTACGGTACCTTTAGGTGCACTTTTAGATTGTCTATTTGGGATTTTTCTTCTTTGTTGAGGTAGGCCTGAATTGCTACAAACTTCCCTCGTAGAACCGCTTTTGCTGTATCCCACAGATTTTGGCATGTTGTGATTTCATTTTCACTTGTCTCCAGGAATTTTTTTATTTCTTCTTTGATTTCTTCATTGACCCAATCATTGTTCAGTAGCATTTTGTTCAATCTCCACATTTTTGTGGCTTTTCTGGTTTTCTTTCTGTAGTTGATTTCCAGTTTCATACCTTTGTGGTCAGAAAAGACGCATGGTATTATTTCGATCTTCTTAAATTTATTGAGACTTGTTTTGTGGCCTAATATGTGATTAATCCTGGAGAATGTTCCATTGGCATTTGAAAAGAATGTGTATTCTGTGGTTTTTGGATGGAATGTTCTGTATATATCTAATAAGTCTATCTGCTCTAATGTGTCCTTTAAGGGGAGTGTTTCCTTATTGATCTTCTGTTTGGATGATCTATCCATTGGTGTAAGCGGAGTGTTAAAGTCCCCTACTATTATTGTGTTACTGTCTATTTCTCCTCTTATGTCTGTTAATAATTGCTTTATATATATATGTGCTCCTATGTTGGGTGAATAGATATTTACAAGTGTTATATTTTCTTGTTGTATTGTTCCCTTTATCATTATGTAGTGCCCATCTTTGTCTCTTATTACAGTTTTTGATTTAAAGTCTATTTTGTCTGATATAAGTATTGCTACCCCCGCTTTCTTTTCTTTGCCATTTGCATGGAATCTCTTTTTCCATCCTTTCACTTTCAGTTTGTGAGTGTCTGTAGGTCTGAAGTGTGTCTCTTGTATGCAGCATATACATGGATCTTGTTTTTTTATCCAGTTGGCCACCCTATGGCATTTGATTGGAGCATTTAGTCCATTGACATTTAAAGTAGCTGTTGATAAATATGTATTTATTGCCATTTTGTCACTTTTTCTTTTTTTTTAGGTGTTTTAGTAGTTCTTCTCAGTTCCTTTCTTTTTCTCTTGCTCTCTTCACTTGTGGTTTGATGGCTATCTTTAGTAATATGTTTGATTTCTTTTGTCTTACTTTTTTTCCTGCTTGTTATAGGTTTCTGGTTTGTGGTTACCATGAGGATCCTATTTAATATACTATGCATATAACAGTCTACATTGAGTAAATAGCCTCTTTAGCTTGACCTCTTTCTAAAAGATCTACTTTTCCACTCCCTTCCTCCCACATTATATGTTTTTCACATCATATATAGTCTTTTGTTTAGTGTGTGTCAATCCATTACCCTCTTATAATTGAAATAGGTAATTTTAGTACATTTGTCTCTCAACCTTCATAGTACCTTCACAGGTAGTTGATCTGCTGCCTTTACTATACTTTTACCTTACAAGTGATTTTATTGCCTGTTTTTTCTTGTTGTTGTTTTGGGTTATTTTTGATAATTTTTTTCCTTTTATCTCTATTTGTGGTCATTGCTTTCCCACTTAAATAAGTCCCTTCAGCATTTCTTGTAGAACTGGTTTCTTGGTGATAAACTCCTTTAATTTTTGCTTGTCTGAGAAGCTCTTTATCTCTCCTTCTATTCTGAATGACAGCCTTGATGGATAGAGTATTCTTGGTTGTAGGTTTTTTCCTTTTAGCACTTCAAATATGTTGTGGCATTCTCTTCTCGCCTGTAGGGTCTCGACTGAGCAGTCCGCTGACAGCCTGATGGGCTTCCCTTTATATGTCACTTGTGGCCTTTCTCTTGCTGCTTTTAGGATTCTCTCTTTGTCTTTAATTTTAGACATTTTGATTATAATATGTCTTGGTGTGGTCCTCTTTGGGTTTCTCTTGTTTGGAGCTCTCTGTGCCTCCTGAACTTGGATGTCTGTTTCCTTCCTCAGGTCAGGAAAATTTTCCTCTATTATTTTGACAAATAAATTTTCTGCCCCTTTGTCTCTCTCTTCTCCTTCTGGGACCCCTATAATCCGAATGTTAGCACACTTGATATTGTCCCAAAGTTCCCTTACACTGTTCTCATTCTGTCTAATTCTTTTTTCTCTTTTCTGTTCTGCTTGGGTGATTTCCTCTAATCTTTCGTCTAGCTTGCTGATCCATTCTTCTGCATCCTCTACTCTGCTATTGAGTCCCTCTAGTGAATTTCTCATTTTGAGTATTGTATTCTTCATTTCTGATTGGTTCTTTTTTATATCTCCCAGTTCTTTGCTGATGTGCTCACTGTGTTCATCCATTCTTCTCCATATATCTGTGAGCATCCTCATTATATTTTGTTTGAATTATTTGTCAAGGAGGTCGCTAGTTTCTGTTTCACTTAGTTCTTTTTCTGGTGTTTTGTAGTGTTCTCTTGCTTGGAAAGTATTCCTTTGCCTCCTCATTATGCCTCTTTGTGCTATTTTCTTTGTACTAGGTGAGTCCGCTATGTCTCCTGATCTTGGAGAAGTGGCCTTATGTATGAGATGCCTTATGAGGCCCAGCAGTGTGCTTCCCTCTCGTCACCAGACCATAAGAACCAGGAGTGACCCCTTTGTGGGCTACTTGTGTTCTTCTGCTGTGGCAGGGTTGCTCCCACTGCAGGTACCCAGGGAGTCTGATCTTTCCTTCCCTGGCCAGCTATTTGTAAATCCAGTTTGGAGGGGCCTCAGCACTATTGGCTACAAAGTCTATTAGCATACTCTTATTGCAATTGTCCTCTTAATTGCATTGGTACCCAGTGTAGCTGGTTGCTAGGCTCAGGGGTGTACAGTTGTGATAGGCCTGAGGCCAGCAAGGCTGTTGTCAGTTCTCTTAGGAGTGCAGCTGAGTGGGGCTAGCCCTTGGCATGGAGGCACTCAGTTGTTTCAGGCTTTGGAAGGTGGGGCTGATCCTTTGTATGGCTATTTGTGAAGCACAAGTCTTCTGCCATTGATAAGCCTCACCCCCCACTGGACCACATACACTGTCAACACAGTCCTGGTCCGTGCACACTTAACCCCTGGAGCGTACCCCAATGCCACACTACAGAGGCCCCCACTTCTGCCCCAATGCCCCCCACAGTTCACCTGGTCCTCACACAAGCCCTGCCCCACAGAGGCAGACACCCTTGCCTGCCTGTAGAGGATCAAGGCACTCAGTTAATGCAGGCTGAAAAGTAGCCTGAGGGCTTGCTGTTAGGTGGGGCCAGTCCCTAGGGCGGGTTGCCTCCCCTGGCTGAACCGGATTAAATCTGTGCTCTAGTGGGTGTGGCAGACCCCTGGGCTAACAGCCCAAGGGATGAACCTCAATGGCCCTCACTGGTGTCCATATCAGCACACCTGGACCAGCTCAGAACAATGGCCCCCACCAATGTCTCAGTCTCCGGAGAGGATCCTCCTGTCACCAAGATGCCCCCAGAGCCCACCAGGTGAGTCTTGTTTCACCAAAGGACAGTCAGCCTTCTCTCTGGTGATTTTAGGTTGCTGCAATGAGTGAGTTTGTGCATGGGCCCTTTAAGACATGGATCTTTTCAGCTTTCGGCCGATAGCTTTTCTGGGGTGTCCTCGCTGCAGTTAATAGCCAGCAAAGCCAGACAGTAAGACCCCCCTCTCAGTTGGGCTGAGTTGGACGGATGGTTATAGCAGTATTGCCCCTGCTCCGGACCTCACTCCTCCAGGGAGCGCTGCATAGCTTAGGGTGGCTCCTGCTTAGCCAGCTGAGAAGCTCCGCTGCTCCCAAAGGTGGCTTTTTTTCCTCTCCTGCCAGAGTTATTGCCTCTTCTGCTTTTGTCAGAACTGTCCCTTGTCGTGGGGGTTCTCTTTATCCAGTTTTCAGTTTTCAGTCCAGGGTGATTCTTCCCAAAATTGTTGTAACCTGGTTGCATTTGTGGGAGGAGGTGAGTTCAACGTCTGCTCACAGTGCCATCTTGACGAGATCTCCCCTTTTTGCCTATTTTATTGCTTGAGTTAGAACACCTCATCTTATCTTCTTCTGCCCTTGGGCTGGAATTTACACCATTGTCTCCCCTGGTTCTCAGGGCTTCAGACTTCAGTGAACTACACCACTGGCTTCCTTGAGTCTCCAGCTTGAAGAGGGGTGGATCATGGGACTTCTTAAACCTTCATAATCATGTGAGCCAATTCCTAAAGGAACAGAATTTTATGGATGAGTATTCTGAATTGGCTCTGGGGTTTGGGGAATTGACTCTATAATCTGATTGGATTAAAAATGCTAGTAAGCAAGGAGGTAGGTAACTCTTGACAAGACATTTTCACATATTGAGGCCTATGGGTTAACTATTCAGGTTCAAAACTGATTTTGCTTGAATTAAAGATGCTTGACTTATGCCTTATCAAAAATACATTGTACATCAGCTTTAACCATTAAGTAAAGAACACACTCTCTTAACATAAGAATGCATACATCCTCTCTTACACCCTATTGGTAACACTTAGTCCTTTTCCAGACATGAGAATCCTGTTGACCTGCTAATTTGCAACAGAATACCTATTTTAAACTTTGATGAATATGTATCCAGGGTGTGTTTAATGTGTGTTCTTTGTTCTAAAAATGTATAAGACTGTACTGAAAACCATGCTTCTCCAGAACACTTTCTTCCTTTCTGGAAAAGTCCTTCCTGGAATATAATCTTCAGTTTGGCTCAAGTAAAATTCACTTTATCTCTCTTATCTGTAAAATGGTTATTGGTTATTTTGCATTAATATTTCTTGGCATAGGATGCAGGATTTCAGAGAAACCCCCTGGAGACCACCTTGGATCTACTTTGAACTGCTGCTTGGTAAAACGCACCTGAAGTACTCTTCAGGTGCCCCTGGTGAGTTTCTCCTGAAAGCCAGACCTCTTTATTTAAGTCATAGGTCCTGACTTTTACTTGAGCTGTTTCAAGTGTTAAGACTACGTGTCTTAAAGGGCTACTGGTACATTTGCTAGGTAAGAGAAACCTAGGGGGAATTTCCTAGGCCAGGGGAGCCTAGGAGGGACTTTGAAGTGAACAAGGCATACTGATCTTTAATTTGTCTTTAAATTAGAAATAATTGTGTCTATAATGTCTGAACAAATTATTTAATAGAAATTGTTCAGACTTTGCAGTAAAATGAAACTAAAAGAAAATGGGAAAGCATGCTTGTAAAAGCTGACCAGTTCCTAAGTGGGTAGCCTCCTCCTGGAACTCTGGCTGGCTTCATGTACAATACATATGGAGCAAACACTTGCGTGTGCTTAACAAAATGGGGATAACGGTAAATGGTTGGATCTTTTGATCAAGATAACCTAGGATAATTTTAAATTACAGTGGCCACTTTGGGGCTCCTTTGAGCCTCCAAAACTTGTACATTAGCCATTAGAGGGAACATTTCAATTGGATAAGTCATTTAAGAACTGCATTTAAAACCAAAAAGTTCAAAATTCCAAAGTAACCTTATTACAAGTATTGTTGCAAAAAGCTAATAAAAATTGTTATAAATGGTATCTGAAAGAAAAGGTTATTAAGTCATGGCTTTATTGACACCCCTGTATTATACCTTTGGAGGAGGGCCCAATATAAGGCCCTCCCATAGTTAAGGAGAGTCTGCAAGACTTTCTGTGAAACTGCTACTGATAGTGTATCACATTGATTGACTTGCAGATGTTGAACCATCCCTGTGTCCCTGGCATAAATCCCACTTGATCATGGTGTATAATCTTTTTGATGTATTGCTGTATTCAGTTTGCCAGAATTTTGTTGAGGATTTTTGCATCTATGTTCATCAGTGATACTGGCCTGTAGTTTTCCTTCTTTGTGTTGTCCTTGTCAGGTTTGGGGATCAGGGTGATGTTGACTTCATAGAATGTGTTATGGAGTGCTCCATCTTCCTCAATTTTCTGGAATAGTTTGAGAAGGATAGGTATTAAATCTTCTTTGAATGTTTGGTAGAATTCTCCAGAGAAGCCATCTGGTCCTGGAGTCTTATTTTTGGGGAGGTTTTGATTACTGTTTCTATTTCTTTACTTGTGATTGGTCTATTCAGATTCTCTATTTCTTCCTGATTCAGTTTGGGGAGATTGTAAGAGTCTAGGAATTTATCCATTTCTTCTAGGTTGTTCAATTTGTTGGCATATAGTTTTTCATAGTATTCCCTCATGATCCCTTGTATTTCTTTGGTATCCGTTGTGATTTCTCCTCTCTCATTTCTGATTTTATTTATTTGAGACTTCTCTCTTTTTTTCTTAGTGAGTCTGGCTAAGGGTTTGTCGATTTTGTTAATTTTTTCGAAGAACCAACTCTTTGTTTCATTGATCCTTTCTACTGTCTTTTTTGTTTCAGTATCATTTATTTCTGCTCTAATTTTTATTATTTCCCTCCTTCTACTGACTTTTGGCTTTGGTTGTTCTTCTTTTTCTAATTCTGTTAGGTGTCTTTTCAGGTTGCTTATGTGAGATTTTCCTTGTTTTTTGAGGTGACCCTGTATTGCAATGAATTTCCCTCTTAGGACTGCTTTTGCTGCATCCCAAATGAGTTGGTATGGTGTGTTTTCATTTTCATTTGTCTCCAGATAATATTTGATGTCTTCTTTAATTTCTTCAATAATCCATTGTTTGTTCAGTAGCATGTTGTTTAGTCTTCACATTTTTGCCCCTTTCCCAGCTTTATTCTTGTAATTGATTTCCAGTTTCATAGCATTGTGATCAGAAAAGATGCTCGATATTATTTCAACCCTCTTGAATTTATTGATGCTTGCTTTGTTTCCCAAGATATGGTCTATCCTTAAGAATGTTCCATGAGCACTTGAGAAGAATGTGTAACCTGCTGTTTTGGGATGAAGTGTTCTATATATATTAAGTCCATCTGGTCTAATTTTTCATTTAATTCTATAATTTCCTTGTTGATTTTCTGTCTGGATGATCTATCCATTGGTGTTAATAGGGTGTTGAGGTTTCCTACTATTATTGTATTGATGTTGATGTCTCCTTTTAGTTTGTTAAGTGTTGCTTTACAAATTTTGGTGCTACTATGTTGGGTGCGTATATATTTTTAAGTGTTATGTCATCTTGGTGGAGTGTCCCTTTTATCATTATAAACTGCCCCTCTTTGTCTTTCTTTATCTGTTTTGCTTTGAAGTATACTTTGTCTGATATAAGTATGGCAACACCTGCTTTCTTTTGTTCATTATTAGCTTGGAGTATTGTCTTCCATCCATTCACTCTGAGTCTATGTTTGTCTTTGGGGCTGAGGTGTGTTTCCTGGAGGCAGCATATTTTTGGGTCTTGTTCTTTGATCCATCCTGCCACTCTGTGTCTTTTGATTGGAGAGTTCAATCCATTTACATTTAGAGTGATTATTGAAATGTGGGGGCCTACTGCTGTCATTTTATCACTTGTTTTCTGATTCTCTTGCATTTCCTTTGTTTCTCGTCCCATGATTTTTGGACTACTAATTCAGGTAGGTAAATTTCTGTATTGGTTTTCTTCTTATTTGTAATTTGTGCCTTTATTCTTGTTATTTGTTTAGTGGTTACCAGGTGGTTTGTGTAAAGCATCTCATAGATGAGATAGTCCATTTTCTGATAGCCTCTTATTTCCTTAAATTAAAGCATTCCATCCCTTTTCTCTTCCCCTTCTAGGGTGTTATTGTCAGATTTTTTTTTCTCTTCCTTGTGTTGTGAGTTTGTGGTTAAAATGACTGGATTATATTTATTCTTGGTGTTTCCCTTCCTTTTTTCTTTAATGTTTTATTTAACTTTTGCTAACCTGTTGTGATGGAGAGCTGCTACATTCTGTTATTGTCCTTCTACTTATCTCCATTGCTCTGGGTTTTCTAACCCCATTCCTTTTTCTGATTTTTCAGATATGAGGGAATTCCTGAGCATTTCTTGAAGAGGAGGTCTTGTGGCAATGGACTCCCTTAACTTTTGTTTATCTGGGAAAGTTTTTATTTCTCCATCATATTTGAAGGATATTTTCACTGCGTAGAGTATTCTTGGCTGCAGGTTTTTATCCTTCAGAGTTTTGAATATATTATTCCACTCTCTTCTAGCCTGTAAGGTATCTGCTGAGAAATCTCCTGATAGCCTTATGAGGGTTCCTTTGTAGGTTATTTTCTTCTGCCTGGCTGCCCTTAGTATTTTCTCTTTGTCATGGACTTTTGCTAGCTTCACTACTCTATGCCTTGGGGTTGGTCTTCTTAACATTGATAAAGTTTGGAGATCTATTGGCTTCTGTCACATGGAGTTCCATCTCTCTCCCCAGGTTTGGAAAGTTCTCAGCCATTATTTCTTTGAACAGGCTTTCTGCCCCCTTCTCCTTCTCTTCTCCCTCTGGTATACCTATAATCCTTATGTTGCATCTCCTAATTGAGTTGGATAATTCTCAGAGAGTTTCTTCATTTCTTTTTAGTCTTAGTTCTCTCTCCTCCTCTGTCTGCAGCATTTCTATATTCCTATCCTCGAAATTGCTAATTTTCTCCTCCAGATTATCAACCCTACTGTTCAGAGAGTCCAGATTTTTCTTAATCTCCTCCATTGTGTTCTTCGTCTCCAGTATTTCTGATTGGTTCTTCTTAATAGTGTCAAGCTCTTTTGTGACATAGCTCCTGAACTTGTTGAGTTGTCTATCTGTATTCTCTTTTAACTCGTTGACTTTTTTAATAACGGCTGTTGGAATTCATCATCATTTAGGTTATAGATTTCATTGTCTTTGGGATTGTTTTCTGGGTTCTTGTCATTTTCCTTCTGTTCTGGAGATTTAATATATTTTTTCATACTGCTTGATGGCATGGATTTGTGCCTCCGCATAGAGATAGAGTTTAGTCACTGCTTCCACTTGTTTCTACTGGTGTGTGGGGTGGAGCAGCTGTTTAGACTGCACTGACCAGGAACTCTGGCAGCTGTTGCTGACTGGACCTGGGCCCCTCCTTGTAGTCATTGTGGTCCTGTGGGGTCCCTCATCAGCTGTGGGGCCAATCACACAGGGGCCTCAGGCTGCTGGTGTTTACTGTTGCAAACCACCTAGATGCACTCCCTCCTTAGGGTCTGCAGCGATGTTATGCGTTTTCCCTGCTGCCAGGAGCAGGATCACCTATATTCATAGCTCTGTCACTGTCAGAGCCCACAAGATCTCACTTGTCCACTATAGGTCAGAGCAGAGCTATGGGTAACTTCTGCAGTCTGTGGTTAGCTCACCTAGCTGTGCTACTTTTGTCCCAGTGCCTTCCAGCCTTGTGATTGCTGGTCAGGGCCTCTCCACTAGTGCTGTGCAGAGGCTTTTGCTGTGGCTGTTGTGGGACTGTGGATTTTCCCCCTGGGCTGTGGAACCAGGACGCTGGAGCTCCACCCAGCCCCTGGCCACTCCCATGGGATCACTGGGTGTCTCTTGCCCCCTCTGGGACACAGCTAGAGTCTGTGAGTCAGAGGTGGCTGGCGGGCTGCTGCCTTGCCTGGGATCCTCCTCTCCTGGAGACTCCCAGATTCTGAATGCTGGGCAGGGCCTCTCCACTAATGCTGAGTGGAGGCTTTCCCTGCCGCTGGTGCAGGACCATAGAGTTTCCCCCTGGGCCATGGAGCCAGGCCGCTGGAGCTCCACCTCGCCCCCAGCCATGCCCATGGGATCTCTGGGTGTCCCTTGCCCCCCCTGGGACACACCTGGAGACCGTGAGTCAGAGACGGTTGTGGGCTGTTGCCCTGCCTGGGATCCTCTTCTCCCAGAGCCTCCCAGTGTTCTGAATGCTGAGCAGGGCCTTTACGCTAATGCCGAGTAGAGGCTTTCCATGCCACTGGTGTGGGACCGAGGAGTTTCCCCCTCGGCCATGGAGCCAGGCTGCTGGAGCTCCACCTAGACCCCGGCCATACCCATGGGATATCTGGGTGCCCCTTGCCCCCTCTGGGACACAGCTGGAGTCTGTGAGTCAGAGGCAGTTGGCGGGCTGCTGCCCTGCCCGGGATCCTCCTCTCCCAGAGCCTCCCAGCCTTCTGAATGCTGGGCGGAGCTTCTCCGCTAACGCTGAGTAGAGGCTTTCCCTGCCGCTGGTGTGGGACCTTGGATTTTACCCCTGGGACGTGGAGCCTGGCTGCTGGAGCTCCACCCAGCCCCCGACCACTCCCACAGGATCTCTGGGTTCCCCTTGCCTCCTCTGGGACACAGCTGGAGTCCGTGAGTCTGGCGGAGGCTGGTGGGCTGCTGCCCTGCTGAGGATCCTCCTCTTTGGGAGTCTCTGGGCGTTCTGAATGCTGGGCAGGGCCTCTCTGCTAATGGTGAGTAGAGGCATTCCCTGCCGCCGGTGCAGGACTGTGGAGTTTCCCCCTGGGTTTTGGTGTAATCGCAGGGGGCTTAGGTAGGGCTGTAGTCACCTGTTTCCACTGTTGCTCCACCAGTGTGTGCACACTCCTGCCCTTGGTGCATGGCGATACTCTTGGGGAGTCCGCTGGAAGAAAGCTGCTTGCAGGTAATAGGCTGTCTGGGGGTCGGGTGTCGGAGAGTTTTCAACTATCTCCACCTCCTCCCAGGGGGAAGTCTGTCCACCTTCTGATGCATAGCAGCACAGGTCTCTCAGGTGTCCTGAGATGCTATATGGATATCCTTTGTTAACTGATGAATGTCCAATTAGTTGTAGATTCAAAGAGGGAAAGACAAAGAAGACTACTCACTCCGCCATCTTGGTGACATCATCTCCAGACATGCAGTTTTCATTCCACCTGTTATTAATCAAATAAGCTGATGTTATCTCTGTTACAAAATTTGTCAGCAGAAATAAAAAACTTAAAATGAGAGTTGATTTTATCTAATGTCTCATGAAGTTTTCATGAGTAATCTAAAGATAATTTTAGGAGAAAATGATTTAGGTAGATGTAAATGAGATAGTTTAAAGGTAAACTTTTTAGTTATAATTATATTTTATGGCATGTGTACTTAAAATAGCTTCTAAAACCTCTGTGGTAACTTAAAAATTTAGAGTTTTGCTAGGTTAAATTAAATGATGGAAAATTCATTGAAAATCTAGATTATTTTCAAGTAAGATAAAATACTGAAGTATTGGTTGCTAAACAAGTCTAAGTTTACCACATTTGCCTTCTTATTGCAGAGAAAGTAAAGATGTTTGGATCTATTAGTAAAGGTGTCTTATGCTTTTTTGACAGATTGTACTATAGAGTAGCATACATTTCTAGAAATTATGAAAAGTATTTATAAATTTGCCAAGTCACAGAATGCTAATGTAAAAGACAGTCTATAGTTATTTACTCCTTCATTTTTCACTAGAAATTAAGATTTCTAAGGGTTAAATATTCTAATTAATATATGTAATTAAACTACTAAAATAATAGAAATATCTTAATATGAAAGGAAAATAAAATGTATTTTCAGTAAAACATATATATATTTATGTGGAATTTATAATGATAGAATGGAAATGCATTTTGTTAGGGAAAAAAAGAGGAAAGCATAGGACGAAATCTGAATGTAAGAAGAAAGCTATAGAAGGTTTGTGAAAGAGGAACCTTGATAAGAGTTTTAAGCATGGTCAAACTGGCTGAGATTGTAATATATTTAATTAAGTAAATGAGTTTTAATATCAAAAGTAAGCTGGTGCAAAATTAGAATTAGATTTTCTCTTTCTTAAAAGGACAATTTCCTGGGAATTCTCAAAGAATTTGTTCTCTCTTCCTATAAAGAGGGAGATACTAAACTAATTAGGTTTATTTGGTGTGTCAAATTGCATGGGAAGCCTTGTCAAGTAAATGATAATACACCTTAGGTTATATTGTGTGGGTAAATCTTACTCATTATCTTAACTCTGCCACTTTGCTCCCAGCACCACAAGAGGAAAACTACCATCACTGCATTTTTATTGTCTAATTTGGTTTACAGATGGGTCTTACTTAAAAGATAGGCAGGGACATTATCAGGCTAGAAATCTTGTCCAGACTTGAGAATGTCCTCTTCTCTGTTAACCCTGCTAACCCAGTGAAAGATTTCCTTCTACAGGCTCAAGAAATTACCATGGAGGAAGAGAAACAAAGAGCAATAGAAAAGGAGAATTTTTTTTTAAAGATTGGCACATGTGCTAACATCTGTTGCCAATCTTCTTCTTTTTTTGTCTTCTTCTTCTCCCCAAAACCCCCAAGTACATAGTTGTATATTCTAGTTGTATGTCTTTCTGGTTCTGCTATGTGGGACTCCACCTCAGCACGGCCTGATGAGTGGTGCCATATCTGTTCCCAGGATCCAAATGGGTGGAATCCTGGGCTGCCAAGGTAGAGCTCATGAACTTAACCACTTGGCCATGGAGCCGGCCCCAGGAGAATTTTTGACACTACCATGCAGATGTGGTTCAGGCCCAATAATAAACCATAGTGTCTAGTGGGGTAAAATTGCTACTGCTCCAGCGTATACATCAATAAACCCATTTGACACCTGAAAAGATGATTTTATGGGGACAACAATATTTTTGGAAACTTTATCCCAGAATGGCTCATAAAGCATATGCTTCTTGTAGTATATGTCCTAAATATAATCCCAGGAAAACACTTCATGGGTTGCAAGGTCACTTTCACCTTCCTAAGGGACCTTTTGAGGTACAACAATTGAACTTTTTTCAGATTCCACCATCTCAAGGATATAAATATGTTAGTAATGATCTGTGTGTTCTCACATTGGGTTGAGGCCTTTCCTTGCAGAAGAGTGATAGCTTTAGTAGTAACCAAATTATTGGAAAGGATAATTCCTGTTTGGAGAATTCCTACTGAGTTATTCAGTGACCAGGGAACTCATTCCACTTGGCAAATAATTAAATCTATTTGTGCCATTTGGCCAATAATGCAACATTTTGACTAACGGTACAACCAAAATAATTGGAAAAGCTTTCAGAAGTATTTAATCTCTCATGCCCAAAAGCTCTTCTGCTAGTACTTCTCAATTTAGATCTACACCTTCTGGTAAACAACAGCTGTCTCGGGACTGGCCGGGTGGCGAAGTGGTTAAGTGCACATGTTCTGCTTCAGCAGCCCAGGGTTCGCTGGTTTGGATCCTGGGTGAGGACATGGCACCGCTTGGCAAGCCATGCTGTGGTTGGCGTGCCACATATAAAGTAGAGGAAGATGGGCACGGATGTTAGCTCAGGGCTAGTCTTCCTCAAAAAAAACCCAAAACGGTTGTCTCCTTTTGAAATAATAACAGGATGGCCTATGCTATTAGTTGAGGAAATGTATGAACTAACTTTGCTTAAAGGAGATATATTACACTGTTGTCAGGGTCTCATTGAGGTGCTTAAAAGAAATGAAAGGTTAGTAGTTGATTCCTTTCACAGAGAGCTCCTGGGAGACAAAGACTTTAAAGATCATGGACTACAACCTGGAGATTTTATTTATTGGAAGAGGCATCAAAAAAGGCTCTCTGCAGCCCTATTGGAGAGAACCATAGCAGGTACTTTTAACCAATCCATGTGCTGTAAAATTAAAGGGCATAGACTCGTGGATTCACATTTCTCATTATAAAATCCTCCTCTGCCTGAGTGGATTTCAACTCCTGTTTCTGACACCTGACTTCAACTGACAAAAACAAGTACCTTCAAACCAGATTGAGAAGAAGATGGCATCTGTTGTAGACAGCCATCCCAAGACTCCAGACCAGGCCTGTATTCCCAACCTTATATCTCCTCATTTAAACCCACATAATACTTAAATCATATATCCATTTTATAATTGTTCCATTTAAGGTTTTCGGAATACTGTCATACTTAAAGTAAGGGATTGGTTTGGAATAGACTGATCTTGAAGATCAGGCATTTACTGGGTGGTTCCTAATTGAACTCAATGGTTATGTGGAACAAACCTCTGGCCTTGGCTACAGCCTGGATAGCTAGGATGCTGCACCCTGGGATTCCCTTGGATGCAGGGAAGAATTTTCCCTGAGCTAACATCTGTTGCTAATCTGCCTCTCCTTAAGTCCAGATGGGCTCATTCAGTGTTCCACGGGTATGACCACCTAGAAGCTATCTTTGTTCCTTCCTTGGGGCTAGAAGATATCGTATCAGAAGCCCTGACTAAATTTACTCAAGAAGCCCTTAATGGTAGGCAACAGGAATAGCTTTATTAAATACTGAAATTGATACAGGCCTAAAGCAAGATTGACAAGAGGGAAGCCATGTTGTAACTTAGAATAACCTCTAACAACTCACCTAGCTGTATGTGTTTTAACTTGCACATAGCCTAGGTGACAAAAAGGTACCCTCTAGGAAATATGCAGATTTTATATTCCTGGTTGATGCATGCACCTCCCTATAGTGATAGATGATGACTTTGTTCTTTTGAGTTTCTTAGGAATATGACAACCTCCTCAGAGAAGAACATCTATGCTGTCATCCATCATCAATGAAAACTGAAAGACTTGGTGTGGCATCTCCAGTCATTGATCCCAGTCAACATTCCTGAGCCCCTCCTTCATAGCCCACTAACCCTATTTAACTGCTTAAACTCTGTGCTTGTTTAAGATGGTCTTTGGGACACAAGTCCACCGTCTTTCAAATTTGCTGGCTAATTGAATAAATCCTTCTTTCGACCACTGACTCACCCTTGAAATTGACTGACTGCAGGGTTGTGACAAGCAGAATGAGCCCTTGCGTTGTTACAATTTTGGTGACCCAGATGGAACTAGACTCTGCCTGTGGCTAGTCAACTCCAGGGAGAATCTCAGGATGCTCGCAGAAGCTGCCAGGGTTTCATCTTCTCCCGAGGACTGTCCCTTGAGTTTCCCCAATTGCCGACTGCCTTCAATGCTTTCTTGGTGGGTAGAGAAATGGACAAGCATCTGTGAGTTGATGAACTCATATCTGGAGTAAGGTGAGTTGCTTCAGAGTGCACTTCTGAGAAGTCCCTTCCCTCTGTCTGGGGGCCTAAGTTGTCTTGGGTCCATCAGTTCCTTGGTGCTGTTTTAAGAGGGAATAGTTATAGGACTACACAGAATATCTGGTGGGCTAGTCTCTGTTAACTGGTGTGTGTGATATCTGTGTGGTGTGTGAGTATGGATGCTGCACCATCTGTGCCCAAGAAAAGTCCCCTGGGTCTCATACTGACCCAATGGGCAGATTTTGGTTATGAGTCAATGTCAAAGAAAATGATGATATTTTATTGTAATACTGCCTGTCCTCAGTATACTCTAGGCTCTGGGGAAAAATGGCCAATTAATGGATCATTAAACTATTACGCCATATTGCAGCTAGAACTGTTTTGCAAGAAGACAGGTAAAGATGATGAGATCCCATATATACAACCTTTCATGTTATTATATCAAGATGAAAAAAAGGGGGCCAGCCTGGTGGCACAGCAGCTAAGTTTTCACATTCTGCTTCGACAGCCTGGGGTTAGCCGGTTCAGATCCTGGGTGCGGACCTATGCACCACTCATCAAGCCATGCTGTGGCAGCCATCCAACATATAAAGTAGAGGAAGATGGGCACAGATGTTAGCTCAGGGCCAGTCTTCCTCAGCAAAAAGAGGAGCACTGGCAGCAAATGTTAGCTCAGGCTAATCTTCCTTAAAAAAATAGATGAAAAAAAGGAAGGAAAAGATGATTTAATGGTACAGAGACCCCCTGTGTTACAGAAGGGACAAAAGGATGATGAGGATGTAATGATTTTACAAACCCCAAATCCCTCAGTGACACCTCAATGGTATCCACTCCTCTGAGGCCACCAGCTGCTCAGGGAGGGGGGTCTGACATGACACCAGGGCTAGGAGAGGGGTTTCCCCTTCTCAGAGCAGACAAGGGACAGAATTTGGTCAGGGAGCTCCTATCGGAACAGGACAATTTCCACTGCACCAATATCCTGTAGGAGTAAATGGCCACGGCCAGCCAGTGGGATTTGTATGGATGCAGAACCCCTGTTCCACTTCTGACTTGTTCAATTGGAAAAACAATAACCCACCCTACAGGGCGGACTCCCAGAGAATGACTGAGTTAGTTTCTTCTATTTTTACCACTTACCATCCCTCCTGGGTGGAGGTTCATATCCTGATGAACATGCTCCTAACGAGATGAAAAAAGAATAGTAATTGACAAAGTGAGAGAGGAAACACACAGGTTCCATCTAGCAGATCCTACTGGTACCCCTGAGGCAAATGCCACCATTCCTATTGCTGAGCCAGCATGAGTCCCCAATGATGCTTCAAGGATACTCATACTAGAACAATTTAAGAGATGTGTTCTAGCCATCTTGAAACTGGGGGTTCCTAAACAGAAAAGTTGAATAAGATACAGGTCATTCAAAAAAAACCTGATGAGGATCCTTCTGAATTTCTAGAAAGAATCTACCAAGCCTATAGGCGTTACACAGATGCAGATCCAGAAGCTCCTGAGAACCTCAGGATAGTAAATATGACTTTCACAGGACAAAGTGCCCCATACGCTAGAAGGAAACTGCAGAAACGGGATGGGGCATTAGGTATGCATCCATCTCAGCTGGTAGACATTTCTCTTAAGGTATATAACAACAGGGAATAATGGATCAAATAGGAAGATCCCAGAAGAAATGCTGCTTTTCTGGCATCTGCTCTCAGTGGACAGAAACCAAATCATCCCAGAGGAAGACCCCGCCAACTGACGGGAGGTAAGTACCCCTTGGGAAAGAAGCAATGTGCTTATTGCAAGGAGGAGGGACATTGGAAAAAGGAATACCCCAGGAAAGATAAAAAGAGTGTGAAAGAAAAGAAAAGGGAAGCCACCCAGACGGTTTATAAAGAGGAAAACTGTGATGAGGATTGAAGGTGCCTGGGGACTCTCTTGGACACAAAACACCTTATCCCGATTTCCCCACAGAAGCCCTGGGTAACACTGACAGTGGGGAACAAATTGACTTTCTAGTTGATACTGGAACTACATATTTGGTTTTAAATACCAAATTAGCACAAAAAAACTTCAAACTCAACCCCTGTCACAGAAGTCTCTGTAAAAATCCAAAATCTTGCTTTCCTAAAACTATTGGAATGTCACATAGGAGAGTTGACCTTAAAACACAGTTTTCTGTATAGACCAGAATGCCCTACTTCCCTGTTGGACTGAATCTCCTTTGTAAATTG
Organism: Equus quagga; assembly: GCF_021613505.1. Classification (NCBI taxonomy): domain Eukaryota; kingdom Metazoa; phylum Chordata; class Mammalia; order Perissodactyla; family Equidae; genus Equus; species Equus quagga. The sequence goes on along the minus strand of NC_060276.1, from coordinate 61,375,804 downwards.
GATGCACAAGTGACTTTTGCTCCAAGACAACTCGATATACGAGCGCCTCTGGAACAATCTCTGAGGTTGCAGATAGCTTTACTGGGTATCCTGGAACCAGAATCAGAACTATTGCCACTCAAAATCTATGAGAAGCCCCAATGTCTGGGTATATGGGAATCCAGGAAGAGCAAAGAATGCTCAGTCAACACATATACCCCTAAAGGAAAAGAGAAGGAAGCATAACCTGAAACAAGAGACACAAAGAGGCATCTGGCCTATTTTTAAGAAATTCCTGGAGGCAGGATTGATTAAGCCCTTCCAGTCTCCATACAACACCCCTGTTCTCCCAGTAAGGGAGCCTAATTCCAATGAATATCATTTTGTCCAGGATCTGCATGCCATAAATGAAGTGGTTCAGTACTTGCACCCTGTGGTACCCAGCCCTTACACCATATTAACAAATATACCAGGAGAATATGATTGGTTCTCACCCTGGACTTAAAAGATGCATTTTTCTGCATACCATTGGCAGAGGAAGCCCAACAGTTGTTTGCTTTGAATGGCATGATCCAGATACTCAGACAACTCAACAATATTGTTGGGCAGTCCTCCCCCAGGGATTTAAAACTTCTCCCACTCTATTTGGGTAGGCCTTGGCCAAAGACCTAACATCTGGAATTACAAGAGAGACTGTTATTACAACACATGGATGACTCACTGATAGCAAGCCCCATTTATGGACAGTGTTTGACCGACACGATAAAGACTCTAAATTACCTGGCAGAATGTAGATATAAAGTCTCACAGAAGAAAGCCCAAATCTGTAAATAGAAAGTCACATACTTGAGATTTAGATATCCAAAGGCCAAAGAGAATTATTATCAGATTGGAAGAAGGCTGTAGCATGTTTAAGTCATCCCAAAACCTGCCAACAACTATGAGAGATTTTGGGAATGGCAGGCTTCTGTAGGATTTGGATTCTTAATTATGGACCCATCGCAAAACCCCTCTATGAGGCTCTGAAGAGTCGGGACTCAGAACCTTTAAACTGGACAAAAGAGTGCCATTTGGCATTTGACACTGTTAAGGCTAAACTGATTTTAGCCCCAGTCCTGGGATTGCCCAACCTGGACAAGCCCTTCAGTCTCTATGTACATGAAAGACAGGAGATAATTCTGGGAGTGTTAACTCAAAAGTTGGGAACCATCTCTAGGCCTGTAGCCTATTTTTCAAAACAGCTGGGTCAGACAGTGAAGGGCTGGCCCCCTTGCCTCCAGGAAGTAGGATCCACATGTGACATTCTTTAAGAAGTTGAAAAGTTTACTTTAGGCTGACCCACCACAGTATATGTATCCCACCACGTCCTCACATTACTGGAACAAAGAGGGGGATATTGGCTCACATCAGGAAGGATGGGCAAATACCAAACCATCCTACTGGATAACCTGAATGTGATACTACAAGTCAACTCAGCTCTGAACCTGTCCACCTTGCTCCCCAGTGAAACCTCACAAGCCTTAGAACATGACTGCTTACAGGTCATTGAGACAGTTTATTCCAGCTGGCCAGATTTAAAGGGCCAGCCATTGGAGGAACCTGACCTGGAACTCAAGGATGGTAGTAACTTCATGGACCAAGTTACGAGATGCACTGGGTACATGGTTGTGACTTTGCAGAAAATCCTGGAGGCCAAGGCCTTGCCCCCAGGGACTTCAGCACAGAAGGCTGAACTCATCACCCTCACCAGAGCTTTACTCTTGCCACGAGGGGAAAATGTAGACGTCTATACAGATTCCTGGTATGCATTTTCAGTAGTACATGCCCACGGGGCAATCTGGAACAGAAGAAGACTCCTAACAACAAACAAAAAAGAAATTAAACATGATCTAGAAATATTACAAATATTGTAAGCTATTAATGAGCCCTCTCAGGTGGCCATAATACATTGCCCTGGCCATCAAAAGGGACTGGCTGACCAAACAGCCAAAAGGGCTGCTGAGACAAAGATCCCCACCATGAAGGGCCTCTACTGCCACAGATAGATCTATCTGGATATCAGGAAAGAGATTCAGAGAAGGACTTGGACTGAGCAAAAGAATAAGGGTACAATGGTGGACACCCAGCATGCTGGAAAAGTAATATCCAAGGAATAATTCTGATCCTTGAGGCCCTCTTGTACCCCATCTTAAAATATGTATATGAGAGCACCCATTATGGAAGGATGCTACCCTATAACGGGTCCAGAGATACAACATAGGGCCTCATTTATAAAAGACTATATAGCAGGTGACCAAAAACTGAACGATTTGTGCAAAAAACAACCCCAAGACAGTCCCAAGTCCCCCTTATGTAGGAGCCCAATATAAAGGGGACTGGCCTACTGAAGATTGGCAAATAGACTTACTCGGATGAAACAAGTTGCTGTAAATTTCAGGTATTTGCTAGTGTTTGTAGATACTTTTTCTGGATGGGTGGAAGCCTTTCCCACCTAGACTGAAAAGGCATCAGAAATAGCTTATGTTCTGCTAAAATAAATTATTCCTAGATTCGGCCTGCCTAACACTTCGTAGAGAGATAATGGACCTGCTTTTGTTTCACAAGTCACACAACAAGTCTCTAAGGCACTAGCCATCAAGTGGATGCTCCACTCTGCCTAGAGACCTCAATCATTGGGAAAAACAGATAACATGAACCAAACCTTAAAAAATGATGTTGCTAAGATCTGCCAGGAAACACAAGTAACTTGGGATAAGGTGTTGCTCCTTGCCCTGCTACGAATCAGAGTAGCCTCCTGAAGTAGCCTTCAATTAAGCCCCTTTGAAATTCTGTACGGTAGACCATTTCAGGCCTCCCCCCTTAGAAAAAGTTCTCCAGAAGCCTTATGGGATATAATGATCATCGATCATGTAAAGTCTCTAAATTCTGTACTAACCTCTATCATGAGTTTCCTCCAAGAGGTCAACCTATCCGTCTGATATTCCATTGCACTCTTACCGGTCAGGTGACCAAGTTCTTCTTAAAATTTGGAAAGAACAAGGTCCTAAGAACCAACTGTCTGCTAAGTGGACAGGCCCCTTTGACTTTCTTCTCCCATTCTTCCTTGAAACTTGCTGGAGTAAAACCATGGATATATCATACCCAGGTGAAACAAGCTCTATCAGAAGAGACAGTGGAGCAAACTAAGACTCCAACATAGATCTGTGAGCCCATAAAGGATTCAAGATACATATTCCATAAAGCTTCCTAATTTATCCATCTATTCTGATCTGGTCCTCTTCAGAATGTTAAACTTTCCTTTTCTGACTATGCTAAATCTCATTTTTGTGACCCCTTGTTCTAATATCTGCCTTAAGAAGCCACCTCCCTTCTTAGATGTTAATTCCTTTTCCTGCAAAACAGATCTCTCCCTGGACCCTACTTATAGTGGCCTAGGAAAACCTCCCATTCAAGTTAATTCCAAACTGGCGATCTTATAGTACAATAGGTACACCCAATCTTTGGGGGAAATTCAAACTAAAGACCCAGTTTTAGACTTGTTTATTAACTCAGATTTTATGGAGTATATTTTTAAAGCCAGAATCGGCCCAGGAAAAACATCCTGAGAGCTATTTCCAGGGAAACACTAATGGTAGGGAAATAACCAGAACTAGTACCACTGACCAATACTAACAGTATTATGTTGCCATTGGAATTGATGATGAACACTTAGAAAGGGCATCTGATTATGATAATGAGTATCTGATTAAGCCCTGTGTCTCCTGTCATAGTTCAAAGTGCCCCGACTCCCCTGAACCATGCTTCTTTGGTTGGGTGCCACCTAAAGCCAAATCCTCTGACAGGTGATGAAACTTACATCCAGTCAGAGTGAAATGATGACCACTACTGATAACCAGCTCCCTGCCCTTCATGAGGGGTGACTTTAGGAAGCTCTCTGGTCCTCCCAGACCACCTTGTACTTAGGAGTGACAACAACACATTTGAGTCTCATATGGTGAGCTCAACATTTCTGGATTAACACACTGTACCCAAATTGCAGCAATGTGATCATGCCCCAATGGGAACAACATATCTGGTGGTTAAACCAACAATGGCCCCAATGGAAAAAAATAAGATACTCTAGAATCAATAGGGGCAGAATTAAGTATATTGGTCCAGGCAGAGGCTGCCTTTAGGGAATATCACCAAGACCAAGAAAAGGGGTATTTAAGAGAATAGGGAAAACTGGGGGGACTCTTGTTCCAAGAAGAAAGTAGATGATGGAAAGTTGCTTGGAAAACTACCCAGGCCTTAAGTAAATGGATAAACCAAACCTGGGACATTATGACACAATATGCAAAAACCCAGTTATAGGAAAATGCTGGTGGCTTAACTCAGCAAGGCCTAACAGACATGCTCCTCCAAATGGAATCAGAAGTAGCTGTGAAACAATGACCAACTATTTTAAAGGTAAAAGCTCAAGAAACCCTCTTATGGGAAATGTATGGGACTCCAAATATGTAGGAAATAATTGAAGGAACTTGTAGTTTATATCGATGCTCCCTGACTGCTCTAGTACCTAGATTTGACCCAAGCCAAAGGCATGACATAATCCAACCTGTTGGGATAGGTGCCATCCATGACAACTATTGAATACTTCCCTTTGGGGACCACTCAGCTCTTTACAATAACACTAACACAACCTCTTCCCAATGGGAACCAATTTCAGTCTTAGGATGAAAGCAGCACAGTGAGTTATGATTGTGCCCACAAAAACAGTAAAACTCTGAGATTACTTTAACTTTGCCAATAGTAAGGATCCCTATCCAAAATAACATTTGGTATAGAGGATGAGGATGATTTTGCTGGGAAAGAATAGCTAACTGCTACACTGTACAATTAGCAGATTATTATTGTGACCACAGTACATTTATAATGAAACTCTTCAAATGTCTGGTGCAATATAGAAGTAATAGGAAAAGTATACCTACCTGAAATTATCAAAACCTATGGTAATACTGGTGAGGAAGATTATGTCTATTGAGAATTAGAATTAAGATCCCCAACAAAGGTCAGCTTAATGGAAAATGAGTGGCATGAGCAAAAGAAAGATCTAGTTACTGATGAAATCCAGGATGCTCTTCAATGGACAGGAATAATCAAACATTGGGTACAAGTAACCATAATTGAGGGAGGGAAAAGGATCATTCAATTAGTCCAAAAATATGCAGATATCTGTTCAGGGTTTATTGGGTAGTTATCTTGCCTATTTAATTCTGCCTTAGGTGGCAATAACATTGCAAAGTTTCCCTTCCCTATCATACTCCTAATTGTATTAGCTCTTCTCATATTTTGCTGCTATACCCAATATCAAAAAAAAAAAACCCCTAAACAACCACATGTCATATTTATCAGCCCCATAACTCCTGAATGTTTCCAATTCAAGTTTCATCAGTTCCATTCCTCTATTCCCATGAAGGCCCTTGTCAGCAGGAAGTAGCCAGATAGAAATTATGGCCATATTCCCTAAGATTATGGAATGGATAACTGACAGTGGGGAAGTGATACAAGCCTAAAGCAAGGTTGATGTGAGGGAAACCATATTGTAACTTAGAACAACCTCTAACCAACCCACTCAGCTGTATATGTTTTAACTTGCACATAGCCCAAGTGATAAATAGCTACCCTCCCGGACATATGTACACTCAGTAGATTATATAATCCCGGTTGATACCTGTACCTCCCTGTAATGATAGATATCTTTGTTCTTTTGAGTTTCTTAGGAATATGGTGACCTCCTCAGAGGAGAACATCTATGATGGCATCCAGCATTAATGACAACTGAAAGATCTGGTGTGGCATCTCCAGTCACTGATGTCAGATAGTCAACATTCCTGACCCCCTCCTTTATAGTCCACTAGCCCTATATAACTGCTTAAACTTTGTGCTTGTTTAAGATGGTCTTTAGGACAAAAGTCTGCTCTCTTCCAATTTTTTGGCTAATCAAATAAACCCCTTCCTTGACTACTGACTCATCTTGCAATTGATTGGCTGCAGGGTTGTGGTGAGCAGAGCAAGCCCTTGCTCAGTTACAAAATGTCTTTAATGAGAAAGGCTGTAGTTCAAAATAGAATTGCCTTAGATATTTTAACTGCATCCCAAGGTGGTATGTGTGCAATCATTCAAACTGAGTTCTGGGTTTTTTTTTTGCCTGATGTATCTTCCAATGTGTCATTTCTGCTAAAGCATGTGAAAAAGCAGGTGAATGCCCTAAGCAACCCTATTCTCAGTCTTGATTTTTTTAGTTGGCTCCCTTCCAGTATTGGCTCCCTTTTGTGATCTGGATTGCAATTTCTATTTCTATTACTCCTCGGAATTCTTGTGTTAGTCATAATATTCAAACAAATTACTCTTGTCTTTACTCAGTGTTGTAAGACTAGCATGCAGGCTAGAGTGATGATTGCTTAGTGACTTGAGATGGTTGATCCATCTTACAACCCTGGATGAATTTCCTTTTCTGATAAAGAATATGCCTAAAAACTCATTTTTAAACAAATCATTTTGAGGGTTGAATTATCTGTTCTATAATTGTTATAAACAATGTAACTATAGGAAGTCATGTAAAATCACATGTACAATGTTTATGTGATAATGTAAAAATAATTGACAAGTTACATAACCTATGAAATGTTTCCCTTGTTATATATAACACTATGCTTGTCCCTATATCTGAGTATTTCCTCCAAATTTGGATAAATGGGCAAATCAATAAAATAAAAGCCTAGCACTGAGGGGCATGATGGACTCAGGGCAAGCAGCAACAACCCTGGCACCAAGAGGCAATATTTGGATAACCAATGCTTTCTATCACAAGATTATTGATCAAGAGGGAGAAATGACAGGAGATTTTCACAAATTGAGGCATATGGGGCAACTAGTCAGGTTCAAAATTGATTTGGCTTGAATTAAAGAAGCCTGGCTTATGGCCTATCAAAGATACATTGTACATCTGCTTTAACCATTGAAGTAAAGAATGCACTCTCTTAAGATAAGAATGCATGCTTCCCTTCCTATGCCCTATTGGTAATGCCTAGTCCCTTTCCTGACATCAGGGTCATGTTGACCTGTTAATTTGCAACTGAATACCTCTTTTAAAACTTTGATGAATATGTATCCTGGGCATTTTTAATGTATGCTCTTTGTTCTAAAAATGTATAAGACTGTACTGAAAACCATGCTTCTCCAGAACACTTTCTTCCTTTCTGGAAAAGACCCTCCTGGAATATAATCCTCAGTTTGGCTCAAGTAAAATTCACCTTATCTCTCTTCCCTATAGAATGATTATTGGTTATTTTACATTAACATTTCTTGGCATAGTTGTGAGGATTTCAGAGAAACCCCCCTGGAGACCACCTGAAATCTTCTTTGAACCACTGCTTGGTACAGCACAGGCACATAGAGCCCCTTTGGCTTCATGGCATTCTTCAGGTGCCCCTGGTGAGTTTCTCCTGAAACCCAGACCTCCTTATTTAAATCATAGGTCATGACTTTTACTTGAGCTGTATATACATTCCTCTGTATATGATACTTTCCACCATTTTGAGAAAACTAATGAATATAATGATGTTGATTGGTTGCTCCTAATGTCACTGAACAAAATAGTGAAAGAAAAGGATGAGCTCAAGGATTCAAATTCACAGCTCAAGAGCCACATACATGACCTAAGAACTTCTATGTGTGCTGTGTAGAAGACTACTATCTCTCATAGCTGCAGAGCTGAAATTGCTTAAAATCGAATGCAGAACCTCATCCTGTCACTGGCTGAATTACAATGCAAGTTGAACTCCTAGCCTTGCAGGGTGTCTACTGTTAAAGTGAGGGCATGGGTTATGAAAGAATGAGATCCTATGAGTTGGGATGGGTACATGTGGGAAGACATTGATGAAGCTGGGGATATTGGGCCCCTAAATTCTGGTTAATCTTCTTTTCCAGTGGAAGAGACCTCCCCACCACCAGTGGAAAGTGGCCTCCTCTATTCCAGCAGAATTGGCCAACCAACCCCTAGCAGAAGTGGCCTCCTAAGCCCTCATAGAAGCAGCCTCCCCACTTCCAGTGGCAGCAGCATTCCACCCTGATTAGTATCAGCCTTTTCACCTGCAGCAGTATTAGCTTTTCCACCTCCCTCTAAGGAGATTAACCATGCATTGCCCAAGGAAACTGTAAAGGCATCCCCTAAGGCATTTTCCATTGAAGACAATGGTGATTCTCCTCAGGACCCACCCCCATCGCCACTCTTTGTTTCTAGACCTATAACTAGACTCAAGTCCCAGTATGCCCCTAAAGGTGAGATACAATGTGTGACCCCTTAGGAAGTGTATGTACTCCAAAAGAACTACTCAAATTTTCTACTTTATATGAACAAATCCTGGGAACATGTGTGGGAATGGATATGAAAGGTGTAGATAATGGTGGACAAAGTTGGATCAGCCCTGATATGGGCTCACTAAGAAGAAACTCTGTATTTAATATTGCAGCTTGGGGAGTTAGTAAGGGCCCTCACAGTTTGTTTGGTTTGTTTGGTAGAACTGAAAGGTAACCAGAATGAGTAAATTGGAAATGCTGGATATGTCTTGGTTTAACGTATAGGAAGGGATACAAAGTCTTAGGGAGATTGGAATGCTGGAGTGGATTTGTCATTTAAGGCCAACTCACCCAAATTGGGAGGGTCCAGAAAATATACCTTTCACCAATACTCTGGGGCATAAATTTATGATGGAAGCCACAGCATCCTTGAAGAGCTCTGTGGTCACTCTTTTCTGTAGGCCAGACCTCACAGTGGGAACTGCAGTCACTGAATTAGGAAACCTAAATACAATGGGAATGATTGGATCCCCAGCTGGCAGAGACCAACTAGTGGCACTCAACCAGCAGAGTTAAAGCAGCACTCACAAAAGCACATGACTTTCCCAGACCTATGGCATTGACTAATTGATCATGATGTTCCTAGAAGTAAAAGAGAAAGGAAACCTACTAAATTCTTAGCTGATCTGTCAGAGCAGAAAAGTTCTAGGTAAAGTGTACCAAAGTCTAACCTGAATCATAAAAACAGAGAGTCATAATCCCTCAATCAATTCCCAGACTTTAGCCAGTCTACAGACCCAGAAACCCTTGAATGAAAGGAAGGCCACATACCCTCAAGGAAGGAACTGGAATACTACTGAAAATTTATACTGTTAATATTTCTCTCAGCCTTCCCTAAAGGGAACTATGGCCTTTTACCAAGGTAACTGGGCATTGAGGAAAAGGAAATAAGTAGACTCTTTTGGGACAACTGGACTCTGGCTGTGAACTGATGTTGATTCCAGGAGACCCAAAATGTCACTGTGGCTCTTCAGTCAGAATAGGGTCTTATGGAGATCAGGTGATCAATGGAATTTTAGCTCAGGTCCATCTAATAGTGGATCCAGTGGGTCTCCAAACCCATCCTGTGGTTATTTTCCCAGTTCCAAAATTCATAATTGGAATAGACATACTTAGCAGCTGGTAGAATCCCCACATTAGTTCCACCGATCTGTGGAGTGAGGGCTATTATGATGCAACATCACATTCCCATTCAACTCTTCTATTTGGCTTGTGCAGAAGACAGATGGATCTTGGAGAATGACAACGGATTATGATAAGCTTAATCAGGTGGCAACTCCAACTGCAGCTGCTATACCAGATGTAGTTTCATTTCTTGAACAAATTAAAGCATCCCCTGGTACCTGGTATGCAGCTATTGATCTGGCACATGCCTTTTTCCCCATCCTTGTCCATAAGATCCACCAGAAGCGTTTTACGTTCAGCTGACAAGGCCAGAAATACACTTACACTGTCCTATCTCAGGAATATATAAATTCTACAGCCCTATGTGATAATTATTTCTCAGGAATCTTGATCACTTTTCCCTTCCACACGATATTACTCTGTTTTGTTAAGTTGATGATATTATCCTAGACATGATGTATACATGATCACTAGATTGGACCTGGCGGGCAAGAAGAAGCAACTACACTAGACTAGTCAGTAAGACATTTGTGTGTCAGAAGGTGGGTAATAAAACTGACTAAAATTCAAGTGATCTCTATCTCAGTGAAATTTCTAGGGGTCTTGTGATATAAGACATGTTGAAATACCCCTTCTAAGGTGAAGGATAAGTTGTTGCATCTGTCCCCTCCTACAACCAAGAAAGACGCACAACACCTAGTGAGCTTCTTTGGATCGTGGATGCAACATATTCTTTCCTCATTTGAGTGTATTCTCTGGCCCATTTACCAAGCAAACCAAAAAGCTGCTAGTTTTGAATGGGGCCCTGAACAAGAGAAAGCTCTGCAACAGGTCTAGGCTACAGTGCAAACTGCTTTGCTACTTGGACTATATGATCCTGCATATTCAATGGTGCTTAAAGTATCAATGGAAGTTAGAGATCCTGTTTAGAGCCTTTGAGAGGCCTCTATAAGTGAATGCTTAAAGGCACAGGTCTTTAGGATTTTGGAGCAAGACCCTACCATGATCTGGAGATAGCTATTCTCCTTTTGAGAGATAGCTCTTGGCCTACTGCTGGGCCTTAGTAGAAACTAAATGCTTTGCCATAGGCCACCAAGTTATCACGTGACCTGAGCTTCCCATCATGAACTGAGTATTATCTAACCCATCAAGCCATAAAGTTGGGTATGCACAGCAACACATCATCATTAAATGGAAGTGGTATATACATGATTTGGCCCAAGTAGGACTTAAAGGCACAAGTAAGTGATGTGAAGAAGTGGCCCAAATGCTCATGATCTCCACTCCTCTTATAACACCTTCTCTCTCCAAGCCTGCACCTTAGGGCCTCATGGGGAGTTCTATATGATCAGTTGACAGAAAAAGAGAAGACTTGAGCCTGCTTTACAGATGGTTCTGCACAATATAATGGTACCACCCAAAAGTGGACAGATGCAGCACTAAAGGCCCTCTCTGAGACATCTTTGAAGGACAGTGGTAAAGGGAAATTCTCCCAGTGCATGGAATTTCAGACAGTGTACCTGGTTGTCCACTTTGCTTGGAAAGAGTAATGGCCAGATGTGTGGTTATATACCAATTGATTAGCCATAGCCAATCATTTGTCTGGATGCTCTGGGACTTGGAAGGAATGTAATTGGAAAATTGACAACAAAGGCATTTGGGGAAGAGATATGTGGATAGACCTCTCTGAATGGGAAAAAAAGGCAAAGATATTTGTGAATGTTCATATGAATGCTCGCCAAAGGGTCACTTTAGCAAAGCAGGATTTTAATAATCAAGTGGATAGGATGACCCTTTCCCTGGATACCAGTCAGCCTCTTTCCGTATCAACCCGTGTCATCACCCAATGTGCTCCACAATCATGGTATACTGCATGGCATTGCTGCTGATCAAGGAACTCACTTCACAGCAAAACAAGTGTTGTAATGAGCCCATGCTCATGGAATTCACTAGTCTTACCATGTTCCCTGCCATCCTGAAGCAGCTGGCTTCGTGGAACAGTGGAATGGCTTCTGAAGACTCAATTACAGTGCCAGCTAGGTGGCAATACTTTGTAGAGCCATGGTAATATTCTCCAGAAGGCTGGGTATGCTCTGAATTAGCTTTCAATATATAGTGCTGTTTCTCCTATAGCCAGAATTCATGGATCCAAGAATCAAGCTGTAAAAATGGGAGTGGCAACACTCACTATTTCCCCTAGTGACCCACTAGCAAGATTTTTGATTCCCATTATCATGATGTTGTGCTTTGTTGGCCTAGAGATCTTATTTCCAGATGGAGAATGGTTCCACCATTAGACACAATGATTCCATTGAAAAGGAAGTTAAGACTGCCACCTAGCCACTTTGTGCTTCTCATGCCTCTGAATCAACAGGCAAAGAAGAGAATTACAGGGTTAGCTGGGGTATTTGATCCTGACTGCCAAGGGGAAATTGGGCTACTACCCCACAATGGAGGTAATGAGGAATATGTCTGGAGTATAGGAGATTCCTTAAGGAATCTCTGTTATATCATGCTCTGTGATTAAGATCAATGGAAAACCACAACAATCCAATCCAGGAAGGATTAGTAATGGCCCAGACCTCTCAGAAATGAAGGTTTGAATCATCCCACCACGTAAAGAACCCTGATCAGCTGAGGTACTTGCTCAAGACAAAGGGAATATAGAATGAATAGTAGAAGGTAGTTATAAATACTAGCTATGACCACTAATCAGTGACAGAAATGAGGATTGTAATTGTCATGATTATTTCCTCCTTACTTTGCTATGAATGCATTTGTATATGTGTGTGTGTGTATATGTAAGGTGTATTGATTTTATATCATGGTATTTAAGTATTGTTAATTTTCCATCATAGTATTTAAGTCGTGGGATATCAAGAAGAGTAAATATCACTCAAGGACTTCACCTTCTCTGTAAGGGAGGGGGGTCAATGTGTTTTTGGTTATATGCAGGAAAATTTTATCATGTTAGGAAGAATTATGAGCTTGTTATTGTCTTTATTTGGTGATTAAATATGTTTTAAGGAGATGCATGTGGGTGCCAAATTGATAAGGAGTGGACTTTTGACAGTTAATTTTATGTGTCAACTTGAGTGGACAAAGGGGTGCCCAGATTAAACATTATTTCTGGGTGTGTCTGGATGAGATTAACATTTGACTCAGTAAATTTATCATCATCCTCAATATGGATAGGAATCATCTAATCCCTTGAGGGCCTAAATAGAAAAAAAAGGCAGAAGAAGGATGAATTTGCTTGGACGTATCATCTCATCTTCTCCTCCCCTGGACTTGGATTTACACTGTTGGCTCCCCTGGTTTTTAGGCCTTCACGCTCAGAATGAATTACACTGCTGGCTTTCCTGGGTCTTCAGCTTGCAGATGGCAGATTATGGGACTTCTCACCCTCCATGACATAACTATGTAAACCACTTCCTCATAATAACTCTCTTCCTGTATATATATATCCCACTAGGATGGCTATAATTAAATCAACAGATATTATTGAGTGTTGGTGAGGATGTGGAGAAATTGGAACCTTCATACAATTGTGGTGGGAAGATAAAATGGTACAGCTGTTTTGGAAAACTGATGATTGCTCAATAATCTAAACATAGAGTTACCCAATAGTTTCACTCCTAGATATATACCCCAAAGAATTGAAAATATATGTCAACTCAAAAAATTGTACTTGAATTTTTTTTATCAACATTAATCATAATAGCCCCAAAGTGGAACCAACTCAAATGTCCATCAACTGGTGAATGGATAAACAAAATGTGGCATATCCACACAATAAAATATTATTCCACAATTAAAAGGGAAGAAGTGCTGATACCTGCCACCACATAGATGAGACTTGAAATCATCATGCTAAGTGGAGGAATCCATTCACAAAACACCACAAGTGTGATTCCATTGATATGAAATGTCCATCTATTGAGACAGGAAGTAGAATAGTGGTTGCCCAAGACTGGGGGACTTGAGGGCAAATGGGGAGAGACTGCTAATGGGTGCAGGATTTTGAGGGAGTGATGAAGTGTTCTAAAATTGATTATGGCTATGGTTGCATAATTCTGTGAATATACTAAAAACCGTTCAATTGTATACTTTAAATCGGCGAAATGTATGGTATTGAATAAAATAATTAAAATAAAGATTAAATGGATAGATAAATAAAATAGGTAAATAATAAAAATTAAAAATGAATGGATAGCTAGATATTCAAATAAGGAATACATTTGCTGCAGTATATGGGGAGCAAGTGGCTACTAAAGGAAATAGGCTATGACAAAGCCTTTGAAAGAGAAGGATGTTCTTACTAGCTTTAACACACTAAATAATGACTAACTTGGGAACTAATAATGCCCTCTTTAAAGGAATAGCAAAATTAACTTTAAGGAGGTATTAATATTACCCTGTTATTCCCTGTTCTCTAGAGCACATTTTCCGGTAATTCTTTTCTAGTTTGTTTTAATAGTATAAACATATTTAACCAGATCATTCATAATCATAGACTATATAATACAAAGACTATATAATCCTTACAACTCTCCTCCTCAACATACCCAAAGAAAAACAATTTTGTTCTGGACCATCTTTGTTAATTAGCCCTATTGAATTATGATTCTATTTCAGTCTTTTATTGCTGTAATAATTTATAAGGGAGTGTTCCAAGTTGAAGTTATTTTTAAAAATAACGTTTTAACTGCTTTTTTTAGTATACCTCATCTTTCTCTAGACTCACTGTATTTTGTTGCCCTCTAGCATGTTACTACCTACAGCTCTACTTACAAATTATAAAGTTAAATGAAGCAGAATCTCTTAAAATCAATCAACTGCTTCATGGACATTAGCATTACAACTACCCTACCTAACAAATTAAAAGATTTAGAACACTAAAATGCCATATGGGCACAGAGTAGTGCCAGTGTACAAATCATCCATAGCTAAGCTATCTTCCTGAAATGGCTCTGCTACCACCCAAGGCCTCCATGGTATTCCTGGAGGCATAAGAACACAGGGAGTGAGTCTACAATCATGGCAAGAGTCTTTGGAAAATCTGTATGCTTCATGGTTTACTCACAAACTCATTCTCTTTCCTTAGGCCATTCCAAGCCTTCATATTTTGAAGTTAGGGGACCCATCTTTCATGATTATGTTCCTATATTTATTCAATGAGTAAGAGATGCTTCAGTTCCATCATAATCCCTCAGATAACTAGTGCAAACATAAATAAGAAGTGGACCTTTCCTCTCCGTGCCCTCTCTGGCAGAAGCAAGCCGTAGCAAGTGTCTTAAAACCCAGTCATCCAAACGATCACCCTTCAGCGATACATTTTGGGTTAATTTCACTCAGAGATCATTCTTTCCCCATTTGACTGTCAAGTTTACCTTTTACTTAATTCCTTTTTTATATCAGAAGACTGGTATACTAAGAACCTATGTTTACCTAATTCATCTTTACAATGATAAAAACCAGTTAATGCCAAAGAGGAACACTCAGTGAAGTATGCTATCATGTTTACCTTCTCTAGACATGAACATTTTTGAGAAGTAAATTAAAGTAATGCTACCTGTGCCACTCATCGTCACCCATCCACTAGAACATAGCGGGGTTGGAAGGATATATTCTGTTTTTTTCTTTTTTACATAGACCTGCACACTTTTCCTTCATTCTCTCCTGTGTACCTTCCACTGCTGCTTCAAAGAGTAACAGCATATAAACATTTTAAAATTTATTTTTGGACATTATTTTTTTGACAGGAACACTACATCCTGGAATGTCAGTTCTTTGAGGAAGAGATTGGTGGGTTTTTTTTCTAGAGATTGGCAACTGAGCTAACATCTGTTGTCAATCTTCTTTATTTTCCTTCTTCTTCTTCCCAAAGCTCCCCATTACATCTTTGTATATTCTAGTTGCAGGTCCTTCTGGTTGTGTTATAGGGGATGCCACTTCAGCATGGCTTGATGAGTGGTGCCATGTCTGTGCCCAGGACCTGAACCAGCAAAACCATGGGCCGCTGAAGCGGAGCACAGGAACTTTACCACTGGGCCACAGGGCTGGCCCCAGAATGGGTTTTGGGACTGAAATCTATAGACTTCTCTAAGTACCAGGTCTCTAGTGGCTTCTCAGCTATTACTAAAAATTATTAGGCCCTAGAAATGTTTAATAATTACCTGTTGCTATTTCTTAAGGACAGCAGATGAGTGAAGATTGCTGAGGTGAGAAACAGACACACAAAAAACCTAAATAGCCTAGAGCCCTCTATTCACTGCAGCCTTTAGATAACTTCTCATTTATAAAGAGGAAAACAAAAGTCTAAAAAAGCAAAAAGAAAGAAAAAGTGCAATTCAAATACAGAGTGACAAAGAAAGCACCTCGAAGATGCCTCCTTCATCTGAACACTTCTCAGTTGCTATTTTATCCTTTAAAAGTACTCCGTTGTTTCAAAGTCAGTCACATTTATCTGTGCCTCCTCTCCTCTTTTTGATATGCGTCTCCTTAGGGCATTGGACAATGTTGACTACATTCTTTTTTTTTTTTTTGGAAGGAACATCGGCCTCTGAGCCATCATCTGTTGCCAATCTTCCTCTATGTGCTTGAGGAAGATTGTCACTGAGCTAACATCTGTGCCACTCTTCCTCTATTTTATGTAGGGTGCTGCCACACTGTGGCCTGAGGAGCAGTGCTAGGTCTGCACCGGGATCTGAATCTGTGAACCCTGGGCCACTGAAGCAGAGCATGCGAACTTAACCCCTATGCCCCTGGGTCAACCCCTACATTCCTTTTTTTTTTAAAAAAAATATTTTATTGTGGTTACATTGGCTTATAACATTGTGTAAATTTCAGGTGTGCCTTATTATATATCAGTTTCTATATAGACTGCATCATGTTCACCACCAATAGTCTACTTTTAATCCGTCACTATGCATATGTGCTACATTCTTTTTAGCTCTGCAGAACATTGGACAGTATCATTCACGAAGTCAGAGCAGTTAATAAACCCTTCTTTATGCTTTCCTGGGAACTAGATGGAAGTGTTCTAAGTAAGGGAATAGCAGTTAAAAAGTGGTTACCTAGTGCATTGCTTTTTGTATTTTAGTATCAAGTACCTTAATCCTGTAAAATCATATTACAAGTCTTGAGTAAAGTAGCCATGGTAGTATTTCATAATCCCAATCATGTACCAGAACATCCTCAAGGGGCAAATTATGATAGTTATCTCCTCAATATTTGCTTGTGTGAAACAATTATTAACACCTTTTATAGATAACCTAGTCTGGAGAGACTGTAGTGAGAATACTAAATCTCTACGTTAAAAGCACAAAACTTTATCAGTTTGTATGGTAATCTGTGTTTGCTCTTTGATGCTTGTTTCTCAATAAATCTATGAAGATACTCGCCAAGGATTTCTGACAAGTTAGAGTAAATTAAAGGGGATGCAGTGCAAATTATAAGAATTCAATACAGTAACAATAAGGAAATATAATGGATTGTTAGTTAGGGAATGACGTAAAGAGAAATAATCTAAATAAGGCCTATATTATATTTGTTAGCTGACTTACTGAATAGACTAAAGTGCACCTGATATGTACTACCACTCAATTTATTTTCATAGGCATTGAGGAGGTATGTTTATTCACCTTCAATAGTACGTAAACTATTGTACAGAGCCGAAAGATAAAATTATTCCCAAAGTCATAAACTGATTTTATCATATTTATAATGTTTCCAATTTTTGACCTATTTTCCTGGTTGCATTTCAGTTTGTCAACAGCAGTCTCTAAAGTTCATATACATAATGGAAAGCATGCAAGTAATTTGGGGACATGTTTTTACCCCAGCTTTCTCTTATCACTGCAGCACACAGTTAATTGTACTCTATCAACAACTTAAAAAAAAATCAAAACATGTTTCACATTACAACTGATTGTAATTGTTATACTTCATAAATACAGCATGATCTGTAACTTCAGGGGAACCTTTTCTAAAATGAATTGCCTTTTAAATAGCTTAATCTTTAAATCAGTTTTCTTTTAACTTTTTTTTAAAGAAGATTAGCCCTGAGCTAACATCTGCTGCAAATCCTCCTCTTTTTGCTGAGGAAGACTGGCCCTGAGCCAACACCCATGCCCATCTTCCTCTACTTTATATGTGGGACACCTGCCACAGCATGACTTGCCAAGCGGTACTATGTCCTCACCAGGTATCCGAACCAGTGAACCCTGGGCCACCGAAGCAGAATGTGCAAACTTAACCACTGCGCCACCAGGCTGACCCCTGGAAACACTTTTGAATATACTTTTTCAATATTTTATATTTACCATATTGTTTCTCAGGGCATTTCTTTTGATATAGGATAAATATTCAATATATAATGTACTGTGTGTTTCTATATAATTTTCCAAAATGTAAAAACGTACAGTCAAACTAAACTAGTGGGCATGTAAAGGAAGAGGGCATTTAAATACTCAGTTAGCTGAGTAAGTGCTTTGGTTCAAAACCTTCTGGCTAATTTGGAGATATAAACACCACAGTTTATACTCCTAAAAAATAGAAGGTTAGTAAACTGGTACTATTATCTGTATTCTCTTGAACAAGTTGGAGAATGAATTTATAAATGGGTGAATATGTAATGCAAGTTTTAGAATTAGTCCTAAAGATGATACTAAAAGGTAATATTAAATTTATACCCATTTTGAAAATAGTTTGTTGATATTTCAGACTTGAATAATGGCGATTATAGAAATATAAGTTTAAAGTTGGGAAGTAATAGTAAATTTAGTGCAACAAGTGGGCAATTTGTGATTCAATCTTAAAAGTAAGATTCCAATTTAGGAGTCAATTACTGTGTATTAAGCCAGGCACAGTGCAACTAAAATGGCCTTTAAAATCAACAAAATGACAAAACCTACTCTCCTCTTTATGATCCCCTCTATTGTCAATGATAGCTATCTCTCAGAAGTCTAAACTAGTGTGGAGAATCCAAGATTCAGAAAAGCAAACTTGGAATATAACATAGAAATTATTTATATTGGATTTTGTGATTCAGTCATAGTCAGTCAGTCAGCCAGTTAAGTATGTACACGCTCACATTGACACATATTTCCTCTGTAACATTTACTCTCTCACTTTGGTCCTTTCCTATTATTGTTGCTTTGGGCCCCAATTGAATAATGAAAGAAATAAGTTAAGAGAAAACACACAGAAAGGATAAACAACACAAAGTTGACTACAATTTGATTATTTTTAAAAACTATATTGTTTTAATGCACTGAGTCTCTGTGTTCAAGGAAAATAAACATAAATTGGTGCTATTTTTTGATTCATTAAATCAAGGAAATATAAAGCTAGAAGTAACAATGGAAATCATTTAATCCAGACCCCTTATAGGTTTACAGATAAAGAAAATGAGGCCAAAATTCTTGAGTGCTCAAAATCACACGTATAATTATTAATATTGGCAGAACGCAGACAAAAAAAGTTTCACTGACTATACAAAATTAATTCAACACATACATTTTCACTTTTGTCAGTAGTAACTGGTATGACTCTGAAAGGAATTAAATACTGTACTCTGAGACAGTAGAAACATAGATTGTAAACTGCTGTACAACGATGACCAATGCTAATCTGTTCAATAAAGTAATCTCCTAAGCATGTAGAATAAAACAAGGGTATACCAAAGTCTTTCATAAAGATAATATTGTGGATACAAGTTTACTTGAAAATATAAATAAAAGTGTCATAGTTTTTAATATAAATTTATGATAAGGGATGGATCTTTTTCACCCTCAATTTTAGGAACAAATATTTGCATGATAACATTTTTGTTTTATTTGTTATTATAAAATAATATATATTTTGTATATGTATTTAAAATGTTTAGAAGGATACACAGGAAACCTTACAGTAAGAACTTCTGAGAAGTAGCAGGATGTGGAGTAGAAAGGAAACTTTTCCTCTTCTATTTTAATATTCTGAACTGTTCAAAATATTTTTTAACAGTAAGCCTGTTTGCTCTTTTAATGTGAAAAAATATTTAAAAACTATTTGGAAAACAGATAAATTCCACCATTCAGAATCACCGCTTTTAATATTTTGCCATATTTCTTTCCAACCTGACATTTTGCCATATTCATATCCAAAAATGGCTCATTTCTGCTTTTTTTCACTTAAAATTGTAACATAAATGTTTACTCATGTATTAAAAGCTATTTGTTAAATATCTTAATAGCTGTGTAGAATTACATTGTTTGGGTGTATAATAACTACTTTAACAATTCCCTTAATACTCTATATTTGGTTTCTCTCTCCCTCTTCATCATCGTAACTAAAGCAGCATTAAACATCTTTGTGCACAATTAGGATTATGTCCTTAGGATAGATTCATAAAACTGGAATTTCTGGGTGAAAAAGTATGAACATTTTTAAAGACCCTCCAAAAATAATGTTAAATTACTTTTCAGAAACGCACTAATTTATACTCCCAATAATTTTTTCTGCGTGTGTGAGGAAGATTGGCCCTGAGCTACCATCTGTTGCCAATCTTCCCCTTTTTTGCTTGAGGAAGATTGTCCCTGAGCTAACATCTATGCCAATCTTCCTCTATTTTGCATGTGGGATGCTGCCACAGCATGGGTGGCTTGATGAGCCGTGTGTAGGTCTGCATCCAGGATCCGAGCCCACTAACCCTGGGCCGTGGAAGCGGAGTGCATGAACTTCACCACCATGCCACTGGGCCACCCTACTCCCACTAATTTTAATATTTCTTCCAGCAGTGTATAAAAGTGCCTGTATCACCAAACCATTATGTGTGTGTGTGTGTATATATATATATATATATATATATGTATTGCTAATTTGTTAATTGAAATCGTTACTGTTTATTTTTAGTTGAAATTCTTTGGTTTAATGAAATTAAACATTTGCTACTTATTTATTAGCCATTTATATTTCATCTTCTGTGAATTGTCTGAATCACCTATGTCCTTCACCCCTTTATCTACTAGATCTTTGCTATTTTTCTTATCAATTTGTGTGAACTACCTATATACTAAGAATATAACCATTTTTTGTCATATTTGCTGCAAGTCTTTTCCAATTTTGTTCTTTTTAAAAATTGATTTATGTTGTTTTTAAGGGTGGACAGTTTATTTTTTATTTATTTATTCTTTTGAGGAAGATTAGCCCCTGAGCTAACATCTGCTACCAATCCTCCTCTTTTTGCTGAGGAAGACTGGCCCTGAGCTAACATCTGTGCCCATCTTTCTCTACTTTATATGTGGGATGCCTACCACAGCATGGCTTGCCGAGCGGTGCATAGGTCCACACCCGGGATCCTGAACCAGCGAACCCTGGGCCTCCGAAGAGGAACGTGCGAACTTAAACGCTGCGCCACCGGCCGGCCCCCAAGGTGAACAGTTTAAAAGTCAAATTTATCCATTTCTTTTCTTTCATGATTTATTTCCCATTGTTCTTAAACTTAGAAATTAATCCTTCATCTTGAGATTGCATAATCAACCTTTCTTTTCCACTAGTTTTATTTTTTTTTATAATTTGATTTTTTTCATGTAACTACTTTTTTTTCAACTGGAACTCATTTTGTTTGATGTGAGAGGACTGTTTACAAAATAGCTAACCAGTCGTTCTAGCATTATTTATTGAATATCTTTACTTTCACAATTGTATCTTATTGCCTTTATCATCTATTAAAATGTTATAATAAAGTGTATTTCTTTGCTATATGTTCTATTCCATTAATCTTTTCATTCTTCTGCCAATATCAAGTTGATTTAGTTGTTTTAGATTATATTAAAATATAACCTAATTGTATTAGTTATACTAAACTAGCCTGCACACACATCATTTTTTCTGTTTTCCATTTTTAAGCTAATATCTCCTATTTATTTTTTCAGAGGAACTTCAAAAAATTCTGTCACACTTTCCCTCTTTACTCACAAATTTTACTTTGGGATATTGACTGCAATTGTTGTGTTATGTATGTCATTTTTCTTGACTCACACTATTACACATTCATACATCTTAGTAAAGTTTCCTTTATAAAGATTCTACATAGTCTCTGTTAAATTATTCGCTCTATAATCTTAATTTCTCTGGAATCCAGATAAATAGTACATTTTGTTTTATACTTATTATGTGTTAAGCATTGGGCTATATCTACATATGTATTATCAGGAGTACTCACAAGAACCCTGCAAAGTAGAGGTTTATCATCCCCATTTTAGGGACAAGGAAATGAAGACTCCAAGAGGTTTAATGGCTTATCCAAGGCTGCAAAGCTATTAAATATCAGGGTTCTCTTGATTAAGTATTTTATTTTCTTTCATTGTGAAAGACTTCTTCCCCTCTTCCCCCCACCACACACACTTTATATTGGTTTAATTGGCTATTGCTGGAAACTAGAAAATCTCCTTAAAGTATATATATGTGTGGAATACTACTCAGGCAGAAAAAAGAGGAAATTGTGCTATTTGCAACAACATGGGTGGATCTTGAGGGTATTATGCTAAGAGAAATAAATCAGAGAAAGGCAAATACGATATTATTTCACTCATATGTGAAAGATAAACAAACACATAGATAAGGAGAATAGATTGGTGGTTATCAGAGGGGAACGGCGGGGAGGGCAAAAAGGGTAAAGGGGCTCATATGTATGTTGACTAGATGGAAACTAGACTTTTGGTGGTGAACATGATGCAGCCTTACAGAAGCTGAAATATAATGATGTGCACCCAAAATTTATACAACGTTATAAACCAATGTGACCTCCATAAAATAATTAAAAAAATAAAATATATATCTTTCATCCAGCCTATCTGTATTTATGTTTTTCTATCACCAATCTATATCTATAGCTATGTCTATTTCTATATCTATATCTATGTCTACATCTAACTATATGCATGTACGTGTTTATTTATTTTTGGTAGCAAAAGGTTTACAATTTCCACTTGGCCATGACCTGAGAGAGGGTTCTGGGGTGGTTAATAAGCTGTGTTATGCTGGAGGAAGAGGCGCTAGCAGAACCTAGTTCAGGAGAATTAGGTGGTGGCTGTAGCGGGGTGGGTATCACAGGCTACTGGGCTTGGGAGGCTTCTAGTTGTCTTGCTTGAAGGTGAGTTTTTCCAAGAGGTTCTCAATTAGACAGGCTTGGGACTGACCAGACTGTGGAGGTTGATCAGGTGGTGGTGCATCTTCTTGATGAGTTTCACCTCCTTTTAGGAAGTAGTCTTCCAGGAAGTCACAGAGATGCGGGTCTGTGGGGTTCAAGAAGCCAGGATATGCTGATCCAGCAGGGCCTGCTTCAGGTTCTTCTCCAGGCCACGGCAGCCTCCTGGACATCCAGGGTACAACGTCACTCATGTTGGGATGGCTTCTTCACATCCTGGAAGAGGGCTTGGCCACCACACTGGCTTTGTAGCTTTAAGAGACACTTCAGGCTCTCATGCTTCTCCACTAACTCGTGGAAGAATTGGTCCACGCTCTCCCCCATCACATCTTCACCATCAAAACAGAAGTCCAGAGAGAGGTAGGTATAGGAAGCCAGTAGGTGCAGGTTGGCCAGTCAGATGACAGCAGCTTTGACCTTGGTGGCATACTTCTGGAAAATCTGGGAACTCATTGTTGGTCAGTGACATGGAGCTAACCACAAAAAAATGGTGTTAGCTGCTCCGGAAAGCAGGAGATGGCTGAAAAGATTGTTCCAGAGGCTGCGGCTGGGAAGAAGGTTGGAGAGTGTTTCAAGAGTGTTGGAGGCTGGAAGTGGGGAGTCCTCTGGTCTGTTGAAGCTAGAGACAGATCCGAGGACTGCCTAGTAGTGCAGTGCCTATATATATATATATTTTTTTTTTCTTGGTGAGGAAGATTGGCCCCAAGCTAACATCTGCTGCCAATCTTCCTCCTTTTGCTTGAGGAAGATTGTCACTGAGCTAACATCTGTGCCAGTCTTCCTCCATTTGTATGTGGGATGCTGCCACAGGATGGCTTGATAAGCGATGTGTAGGTCTGCACCCGGGATCCAAACCTGTGAACCCCAGGTTGCTGAAGCAGAGTGTGTGGACTTAACCACTACACCACTGGGCTGGCTCCTATATATATATATAAAATATATATATATATAAAATATATATATATATTTTAAATTCTAACCTCTTTATTAATTCTGATGCAGTATAGTGTAGAAATGAATAGCATTTGCTATAGAGTCAAACTATCTTGAATCAAGCTGTGTCTGAATCTAGGCTCAGATACTTATTATGTGATCTAGAACCAAGTTATTTAGTCTCTGATCCTCAATGCCTTCATCTGTGCATTTGGCATAATAATAGTATCTATCTTATAGAATTGTTCTGAGGACTAAATGAGATGAGGTGTAAAGTACTTAGAACAGTAACTGGCACATGGTAAGCACTAGGAAAATGTTATTCATTATTATTGGTATTGTAATAATTTTCCAATTAGTAGGTTTTAGGTAGAGAGTTAATTCATCTATTAATAGTGATTTAATCTTCTTTTCAATCTTTATACTTCTTCCTATTTCCTGTCTTATCACATTGGTTAGAACTTTCTAAACTATGTTTAATAACAATGGTTATAACCATTATAATGGTTATCACTTGTTAAAATTCATTGTCTTACTGGGAGTACATCTAGTATTCAGTACAATATTGACTATTGATTTAAGATTGATTTTCTTTGTCAGATTAAAAAAAGTATACTTATTCTTCATTTTCTTTTTTTTTTTTAAGAACTTTTGTTTATTTTCTAAGATTGGCACCTGAGCTAACATCTGTTGCCAAACTTTTCTTTTTCTTCTTCTTCTCCCCAAAGCCCTGCCAGTACATAGTTGTATACTCTAGCTGTAGGTCCTTCTGGTTGTACTATGTGGGACACCCCCTCAGCATGGCCCAATGACCAGTGCTAGGTTCACTCCCAGGATCCCAACTGGTGAAGCCCTGGGCCGCTGAAGTGGAGCACACAAACTTAACCACTTGACCCTGGTGCCAACCCCTATTCTTCGTTTTCTAAGAGGTTTTTTTTTTTTTTTTTTAAAATATGGGAATGGATTTTGGTTTTTTTATTAAATACCTTCTTAGTACCTATTAAGATGATCATGTTGGTGCCATTTTATATTCCATATTTTACTTTTTTTTCCCTACTCACTCTTCATTTATCTTATCAGCTATATTTTATATACTCTTTTGAGCCAAATAAAAATCTTTCTGGAACATGAAACTATAAGAATAATATAGATATGACGTATTGTACTAATAGATTTACTAATATCAAACAACCTTTCCATTCTTTGATTAAACCTTATTTGTAGATGGTATATTATTATTTGAATATACTGTTGAAATAGGATTTTTGCACCTGTATTCTTAAGTAAGATTGGTCTGTTGCAAGGGTTGTAAACTCAAATGATTATATAATTGATGGAGGCTATAACTCCAAAAGAAGTGATGGAGACCGTGACAAACAAAACAGTTCATACCCCATTTAATGAGGCTGCCACAACTCAGTGCCAGCTGACTGTTGTAAAGTGGGAATGTAGACACAGTGTGGCCAGACCTGACTTTCCAAGAAGCCATAAATCCATAATTTTATGCTAAATTTCTCAGGTTTTAAATGTTGCCATCTAATTCTAATTGTTTTAAAACCCTATATAGGCACATCAAAACAAAACAAAACAAATGCAAAGCCCCACAGCATCTGAAAGCTGGATCTGGACTGTGACTGCCAGCTTTCCATCTCTGGAGTAGAGATTTTCTTTTTTGAATTTTGACTAGTTTTTTTGTTTACTTGGGGACAAATTATATAGCATCATTCAAAAATGTAATAGTCACAATTTAAGGATTTCTCCCT
This sequence comes from Equus quagga, assembly GCF_021613505.1. Classification (NCBI taxonomy): domain Eukaryota; kingdom Metazoa; phylum Chordata; class Mammalia; order Perissodactyla; family Equidae; genus Equus; species Equus quagga. The sequence continues at coordinate 61,350,409 of NC_060276.1, read as the reverse complement.
TAAGTTAAATTTAAAAATTGTCCACTTATTTAACTATTAATTGATTGTCTATAAATACAAACATAACAAGTCATACTAAAGTCACATTCATATCCAAATGAGAACCCTCATTATAAAAAAAACATATTTATATGAAATTCTACTTTTAGCAAAAAAATGTTAAAGAAGAATTTTGTTTTACATTTAGGGAATATCTGAGAGTCAGCACATATATAATCCAATCTCTGTATGTAGTATGAGTCTGTAGAATGATATCCCACTAAACACAGTCATAATCCAAGACACTACTACAGAATTTTTAGTCTTCAAATAAATATTGTTGATTTCAGCATTCTTATTTACTTATGTAAGACAAATTTTCCACAGTAAATATTGGGGAATTCTGACTAATCAGGTGCTATGAGCTGTAACTCCTCATTCCCCTAGCTTTCTGATTAAAATGAAAATTTTACTGTAATTAACTTATAGATGCATCAAAGTCCATATAGCTCATTCAGTTTATTGTTTCACATTTTTAAACAGTATAGCGGAAATTAAATTACCTAGTCCCCAAATACCTACTCTTTCTCTAAAGTGCTTCACAAACAAAAACTCACTCCAAAAACGTCTAATGTGAATTTCTTAGTCTGATTAAACTTTCTTTCCACCTAAGCTAACATCAAAGTACATTTTGTCCTTTGAAATTCTGATGTATTCACTAGTAGTTTTATTTCTCTCAGAATAACTCTTTCCGGCATGATGCAGTAGAAAGAATAATCAATGATGTGAGAGCCAGAAAAATTTTATTCTAATTCTGACTCCTTCATTAACTATGTGACCTTAGGCAAATCACATAATTTAAGCCTTTTTTAAAAACCTATATAATGATTGTACTCCTTCTTGCTATAAAATTCTGTGACTATAATCTTTACTTCTGTCCCATTACTTCCTGCATTTCAGTTTTCAATATCCATTCAGTGAAGATGTAAGTCTCTCATTTCTATTACATCCTTTAAGATACAAATACTCATCCCACACATCCCTACCATACTCTATTTGGCTTTTAATTCTCCTACATTTTCTCTTTTTCTTTCTTCTAGGGTGCTTTGTGGAGCCCGTGATCCCCGCAGACAAATTCCACTTTATTCTAACCCTGTTTATCAGCCCAACAAAATATGGTTCTCACACGAGGACATCAGCTTCTCTCCAGTCTTCCTCACTGGAGATTTCGTTTGCAGGCTCCCGTAGTGCATGTGGCTTCCCCAGTGCCTGGTTTCTGCAGCACGGACAGCTTCTTCAGTGCTTGGATCCTGTAGCACAAGCATCTTTGCAAGTACCTAGCTCCTGCAACACAGATGGCTTGTCCGGCGCTCAGCTCTCACACCTGCTCCTTGGGCATTTTCTAGATGAAGCCTCCATATGATCAGCTTTTCTAATAGCCTAGAGGATAGTTTTCTGGCAAGCTCTAAAGAGCAAATTTCTAGCAAGTTCCCCCAGCCTGATACCAGAGTGACTTCTCTGTCATGATAGTGTCTACTCCAGTAAGGTCCGGACCTCAGCCCTGGGCAGGAGGCGGGTGGGGATGCTCTTCCTTGGGCTCTCTATCTCAGCCCCAGGAGTAGTATAATAGCTATTCCTTATTTCTGATATTCTTATATTCTTTAAAAGTCTCCTTACCTCTTCTTCTTCTTAACACAGTGTTCTTTTCTTTATTGAGGTCGTATTGCTTATAGCATTGTGTAAATTTTCATTATTATGTTTCAGTTTCTGTATAGACTGCATCGGGTTCACCATCAATAGTCTAGTTTTCACCTATCACCACACATGCATGCCCCTTTATCCCTTTGGCCCTCCCCTCACTCCCTCCTCCTCTGCTAAGCACTAATCTGTTCTCTTTATCTATGGGTTTGTTTATCTTCCACATATGAGTGAAATCATACAGTATTTGTCTTTCTCTGTCTGACTTATTTTGCTTAACATAATACCCTCAAGGCCCATCCATGTTGTCACAAATGCACGATTTTGTCTTTTTATATATACTACATCTTTATCCATTCATCAGTTGATGGGCACTTGGGTTGGTTCCACATCTTGGCTACTGTGAATAACGCTGTGATGAACATAGGGATGCATAAATCTCTCTGAATTGTTGATTTCATGTTCTTTGGGTAAATACTTGGTAGGGGAATATTTGGATCATATAGTATTTCTATTTTTAATTTTTTGAGAAATCTCCATACTGTTTTCCATAGTGGCTGCACCAGTTTGTATTCCCACCAGCACTGTATTAGAGTTCCCTTTTCTCCACATCCTCTCCAATGCTTGTTATTTCTTATCTTGTTAATAATAGCCATTCTGATGGATGTGAGGTGATATCTCATTGTAGTTTTGATTTGCATTTCCATAATAATTAGGGATATCAAACATTTTTTCATGTGCCTGCTGGCCATCTGTGTATCTTCTTTGGAAAAATGTCTATTCATATCTTCTGTCCATTGTTTGATTGGGCAAGCCCCTATTTCTCTTCTTGAAATAACTCATATGGCTTCAGCTACCATCTCTTATCTAATTACTTCCAATCCATGTTTGTAGTCCTCGCATATCTCTTAACTTTAATTCTATATCATTTGTTCTTTTATCTTACAAATAGTTACTGAGTGCCTACTATGTGCCAGGCGGTGGTAAATACTGGAAATACAAAAATGAGCAAGGCAGGGCTTGCCCGGTGGCACAGTGATTAAGTTCACACTTTCTGCTTCGGCAGCCTGGGATTCGCCAGTTCGGGTCCCAGGTGCGGACATGCACATCGCTTGTCAGGCCATGCTGTGGCAGGTGTTCCACATAAAATAGAGGAAGATGGGCACAGATGTCAGCTTAGGGCCAGTCTTCCTCAGCAAAAAGAGGAGGATTTGTGGCAGATGTTAGCTCAGGGCTAATGTTTCTCAAACAAAAAAAAAAAAAGAGAAAAAAACCCAAAAGTGAACAAGGCACATTTCCTGCACACAACAGGTTTATTGACTGGTGTTGAACACTAACAAGTAAACGGAATATTACTCTACAGTGTGATCAGTGCTGCAGTTGAAGTAGAGAGTACTACAACAGCATAAAAGAAGGACAGCTATCCTAATATTGGAGGCGGTCAGGGAGGACTTCCTAGAGGATGTGATAGGTAATCAGAGACCTGAAGGATGAGTAAGAGTTAACTAAGTGAAGGGGCCTTGAAGCGGAGGAAGTGGTTGGAGAGACAGTTTCAGGCAGAGGGAACGATATGTGCAAAAGCCTAGATGTCATAGAAAGCATAGTGTTTTTGAGGAACTTCAATTAGTTGAAACCACAGAATTGCAGATCAATTAGCCAGATGGTAGAGTTTGAGGGAAGAGCGATTAAAGTTAAGCAGGAGCCAGATATTAAAATTGTGTGCTTCCTAGACATTTTTCCTGTGATGTTCTGCCAACCTCGAACTCACTATGTACAAGTAAGGAAAAAAACCACATGTCAACATCTTTCTCTTCCTTCAAATTCACCTTCTCAATTCTAACCTTTTGTTTTTCTGTTCCTCTACAGAAATCATATCCTTTTATGCCAATTTTCTACAATCATGATCAATGCTATTCATTTGCCTTGACTATATTGTTTCCACTCTGAAGCACCCACTCTCATTCTCTTTAGCAATCCAATTTTATATTTTATTTAACATCTATCTCTTTAAAAAAATTTTCCTGACCTGTTTTCAATACTGTAATTATACTTATTTTTTCCCTTCTCTCAATTCTAGACTTTTAGTTAAGTATTTCTCTCGACCACATACTGTTGTACCTTGTTCGTTGATTGTTTTATTTAGGTATTTAAAATATTTATTGAGAACTTTCTATTGCTAGGAGCTGTGCTTAGCACAAGAGCCCCAGGAGTGAACAAGATAGACAGGACTCATGCCCTCGTGCAGCTCGTAATATAATAAGGTTTTCTGAATGCATGTCTTACCCTTTCAGCTACACTGTAAGCTCCCTGAGGTCAGGGGTTGTGATCTAAAGTTTTGTGATCAATATATTTCAGTGCAGAATAACAGAGACGAAAAAAAATTCCAGACGAATGAGAGAAGGGCTTAAGCCAAACAACGTTCTTAAAAATATTCCTAGGTGGTATGGACACATTTTCTAGAAAATGGGACATTTATCTAAAGCATAATATATTCTGAGTTTTTAATACTTTACAGACTTTAATATTTTTATTTAATTTTATTTTATTTAATACTTTAATACTTTTATTTTTCACGTGATTATCACAGCAAATGCTTTAAACATTTATCAATTAAACATATATTCATCTATTAATTTCTGAGAAACTCTAACTTCATTATATTAATCCAGGGTTTCTCAACCTTAGCATTATTGACATTTTGGGCAAGATAATTCTTTGTTGTGTACACACAACAAAGTCAGGTGGAGTTAGGTAGAGACTGTCCTGTGCATTGTAGAATGTTTAACAGCATCTCTGGCATCTTTCCACTAGATGTCTGTAGCATCCCCCCACCCCAGTTGTGACAGCCAAACATGTCTCCGGATATTGCCACATGTCCCCTGGGGAGAAAAATCACCCTGGTTTAGAGACTCTGCAATCCTATTCTGAGATTCATGGTACACAGTTGTATGCTGAAGATAACCCTCATGACCTCTACCCTAATGTTCAAAAGAAGACCCCTACGTTTACATTTTAGCAAATCTGAGGATTCCCCACACACAAGTCACAGCCACTTTTTCTACAGGGTATCTTTATATCAAGAAATCTTCATATTTTTAGAAATGAATGTGAAATTTACTTCATTCTTTGGCATTACTTGTCTTTCAATTAAAAAGTAATATTTACCAGCTATGCATTGTAAGTGTTTTCTGCATGTATTACTCACTTTAATTCGTATAACAACACTGAGAAGTTGGTATTACATTTACAGATGAGGAATCTGAGGTTCAGTACACTTAAATAATTTGTCTAAATTTATGCAGTTTGTGGTGTAAAAGGGTTTCAAATTCAGAACTCTGACAGCATAATCAGTGAATTTGCTACTAATTATACTGACTGACCTTTCTTTCATCTCAGTAATTTCACCAGTAGGAATGAGTTATAGAGTAAATTTTACTACCAGCAGAGAGTGGAGGATTGAAAATTCCTGTTCTTACTTTTATTCTCAATTTTCTCTCTTTTATGCCCCACCATCTCAGTTTTCATGCTTTTTAATGATACAACCTACCAAAAACCTATCAGTTTCTGATAACAAGTAGGTTTCTAAACTAAAAGAGGAAAGAGATTGATCTTCATTACACTCAAATAAATCAATGGTATTAGAAAGATAAAGATATAGTCACTCTGATAAACACTTCAGTAAGATTACAGAGGTCTCAGTGGTGTTGTTGATCTTTTGTCTAGGCAAAAGTAATGTACGTTTACTTGTGATACAGTTAAGTTCCTCATTTGTAAAAGGAAGGGGAGTAGTCCATATGATTTCTAAGGTCTTTTTAAGCTCTGACCTTCTAAAAATATCTGCGTTGTAGAAAGTTCCTCTGAAAGAAATAGAAATCATAAATAAGATATCATATATGACGTTATTAAGACTTCACTGTTTAAGTAAAAAATAATTGGTATTTGGATGATAGTAGAACTTCAAAGTTATATATAATCCTAAAGGTGTTAGTTCCTTAGGGTTTTTCTATTTGATTGTTTTTAATTTGATTTTTATTTCACTCCATTCTTACTTAAGGACTTGTTTTCTCATGTTTCCTCTAGATGGTGCTCCATAGCCAAAAATTACTTTTTAGTCCAGAAGTTATTGAGAAATATTCTTAGTCAAGAAGACACTCCCCTTTGTCTCTAAATTCTGTGTTATACTTTATCTATGTCATAATTTATAAGATACTGGCTCTATAAAGTATAAATATATTTTTCTAAGTTTTACAAATTTATTTAATATAGCACAAAGCACCATCTGTATGGAATAATACCATCTGTTACACTGTGTACCAATCTCATTTCTCATATTTGTGTTATGGCAGTCAGCCATTAATTGGTGTTAGATGTTCAGTATCCTGTTGATCTGCTAGACAGTACGTGCGTTTTTATAAAATGAATCTTTTAAAAGCATAGGACACCTGCAGTTAAATTTTCTTTAAACATATTTCACAGCTATATAGTGAATATTTTAAAGATTGATTTTAAAGATTTTAAAGATATATAGTGAATATTTTAAAGGCAATATTTTACTTATATGTTAAGTATTTCTTGTTATAATATTTATTATTTCACAGAAGTATTAAAACTTTAATTTATACATAAGAAATATCCTAGATAACATTTTTGACATATTTTTAAAAGATCACAAATGTTTTTCAATTTAAAAAAATTACTCTTGCATTTAATTTCTTTATTCTTAAATATTCTATCATTCTTTAGTTCTCTAGTCTTTTTAAGAAACTAATTATCTCAGCAACTCTAATCCCCTACTATTCCTCTGCTTTTCACTTTACCCCTGAAGGTCAATGATGCCAGTTCCTTGGTATCTCAACTTATCGAGACTACCAACTTGAAAGATAAGATGAGCTGTCTCTGAAGATTTTGTGTATGGGTTTTATCAGCTAAGACTTTGTATTTAGCTGTCATTTTAAAAGAATTACTCAGCAAATATTTAAATGCAACCAACATTGAATGCTTTATTTTTTGTGTGCATCAATTGTTAGTCCTGAGAATTTTAAATATAATATAATTAATTTCTTAATAGCAAACCATATAAGGTCTATTTTTTAAAACAAATGAACCATGTGACAAATGGGAAAAGATCGGAAATGAATTTGGAATAAAGTGAAAGTTAGTATTTCATATTTCAGAGGCTCTTTTTGTCCTGAAATGTTGCTAAGGTAATGATAATATTTAAAAATTCTACACTTTGTATTTTATTTTTTGAGGTAAAAACATATACGTGAGAGACAATGCATTTGGCCATTAAAAAATAGCCAATAACAAAATTACAAACTTTAAATTATTATTTCAAAGTATCACTTAATCAAAGGACACACTTAAACTTGTGAAGTTGTGATGTCACTTTGGGAGGGCAACCAAGGTATGAGAATTCTAATAGTCTCAGAATATTAAAAGGGAATTTAGGATCAGTTGAGGTCAATTATAGCACTAAGTTATAGTTTTTAAAATTAAACCTACTTTTTCTATCAGATTTTTTTTTTTGTTTTGAGGAAGATTAGCCCTGAGCTAACTGCTGCCAATCCTCCTCTTTTCGCTGAGGAAGCCTGGCCCTGAGCTAATATCCCGTCTTCCTCTACTTTATATGTGGGACGGCTACCACAGCATGGCATGCCAAGCGGTGCCATCTCGGCACCCAGGATCCGAACTGGCGAACCTCTGGCCGCTGAAGCGGAACGTGCGCACTTAACCGCTGAGCCACTGGGCTGGCCCCACTTTCAGACTTTTATGCATTATGTTATTAAACTTGGCAAGACCATTGGTGTTTCATACCTGAGTTATGGCCATTTAAGTTGACTACCACCTTGTATATATTGGAAGTGGATTTTCTTTTAAACAAAAACTATAGCATAAAGATCCAATTGTTTAAAAAATATTTATTTATTTATTTATTTGAGGAAGATTAGCCCTGAGCTAACATCTGCCACCAATCCTCCTCTTTTTGCCGAGGAAGACTGGCCCTGAGCTAACATTCGTGCCCATCTTCCTCTACTTTATATGTGGGACGCCTACCACAGCATGGCTTGCCACTAGGTGCCATGTCCGCACCCGGGATCCGAATTGGTGAACCCTGGGCTGCGGAAGTGGAACGTGCTACCTTAACTGCTGTGCGACTGGGCCGGCCGCTAAAAAGTATTTAACAGTGTTTTCATATTAGCAATTTGTTTGATGTACTTATGATCCCTTCCTTGAAAATAAGGCTATTTTTAAAACAGAATAAGCCTCATAGTAATTAAAGGTTACTGGACTAGGAATCTAGAGGCCAGTTCTGAGCTTGGTTCAGCTCTACAGATTAAGCCATAGCTGTGTATCCATGGGCAGTTGATCTAATCTCTTTATTTCACTTTCTCTTTTTTTTGAGGAAGATTGGCCCTGAGCTAACATCCGTGCCCATGTTCCTCTACTTCATATGTGGGACGCCTGCCATAGCATAGCTTGACAAGCAGTGCATAGTCCACATCCAGGATCCGTACTGGCGAACCCTGGGCCGCCAAAGTGGAACGTGCAAAGTTAACTGCTGTGCCACTGGACTGGCCCCAAAATTTCACTTTTCTTGCTTGGCCAACCACAAAGCGTAAAACACTAAACAAATGCAAGGTATCATTATTATAGGAAAATATTTACCCTAATCATCCCCTCATAAATGCAAAGCATGCAGCAATGCACCTACCATAACTGCCAGGGGCAGAGAAATTCTTTCTCTCTACAAACACCACAAGATTTTCTCCTCAAACTGGGCTTTTGCCAAACCAGAGTAGATAATCTCTCAGCAGGAGTTGGTGCCTTTTTAGGTTGCTCTGGCAGTTGCCACATTAGGCACCTAAGGGGAGTGGCCGCACACTTGGGAGACTACCTGAGCATAGATGTTTCTAGCCTTCCACTTCCAAAAAAGAGTAGTATAGCTCCATTTTCATTTATGTTGTACATATACATTATCTTATTGTTCATGCCCAGAGAGCAGGAGAAGGAGAAGAGGAGGAGGAAGAAGAAAACATGACAAAAAATTCTGCTTTTCATAGACACATAGAATTTCAAATATGGAAGCGATCTTAACAGTCATCTTGTGTAATCACTCATTCTTTTTCTTCATTTTACTCCAGCTTCTCTAGAGCTAGGGAGATTTTCCCCTATATTTTGTAAATTGCATAGAGACCAAAAAGAAAAAGTATCTATGACTCGGTTATCAGTGAAAAAGATACTATGTACGGACTTTCTAAGATGTATAGATTTAGCCTAAATAAATGTTAGAAGCTTAAAATATAAATACAATTAAAATGACACTACAGCTCATAAAAACAAATCGGTGAAATGTGGAAATGAATGAAAAAAGTGAAATGAAATCTGGACCCCAGGAAATCACTACTGTAGGATATTATTGGTTTTGGGAGCTGTATTAGGTATCTATTACTTTGTAACAAATTACTCTAAAACTTAGAGTCTTAACAAACAAATATTTCTCTCACATTTTCTTTGAGTATGGATTCTGGGCACAGTGTAGCTGGATGCCTCTGGCTTAGGGATTTTCACAAGACTGCATTCAAAATGTTTCCTGGGGCTGCTGTCATCTTAAGCCTTAATTAGGGGAGGATTTGCTTTCAGTATCACTCATGTAAATTTTGGAAGGCCTCAGGTTCACACTGGCTATTGGCTAGAGATATGAGTTTATTGTCATGTGAATCTCTACGCAGCGTGGCTCACATGATAGTCGGCTTCTCTCAGAGCAAGTGAGCTAGATTGCAGAGAGAGTACATGAGATGAAAGCCACAATTTCTTTGTAATGTAATTTTGGAAACGACATCCCGTCACTTTTTCTGTATTCTGTGTGTTAGAAGCAGGTCATGAAGTTCTGCCTACACTCAAGGGGAGGATATTACACACAAGGACATCAATAACAGAAAATGAGGATCATTGAGGGCCTTCATAGGGGCTGCCTACCACAGTAGTTCCTTGAATTCTCTCTTTTTAAAGGAGGAGGGCAAACACTTTGAAAATGTTTTACTATAACTAATTGAACATAGCAAATTCCACTATATCCAGAATGGTTGGCAGTAAGGATATTCTATTAATTAACTGAATATTTATATTTTTGGTATTATCATATAGTTCACATAGACTGTTAAAGTTAAGTATTGAGACTTCCAGTTCCAGCCAAGATGGAATAGCTCCACTTCTCAGTAGACCTCCCTCTTGCAATTAAAAAGCCGTGGACATAATGCAATAAATAACTATGAAAGGTGAAAGAAGTCAGACTGGCTAGGGACCTTGGCACTTGAGGAGTAACAGACAATGAGCTAATGAGGTGGTATGAAGCAGTGCTATTGGGCACCCTGCCCCCCCTAACCTCCCATGATATCAGGACCCAGTGTGGAGCTGAATATACAGCCCCCACCCAGCAGCAACAAGATGGTACAAATCACTGCTCTGCTTTTGCCAGAGAGGTGTCAGCATAGCTAAACGGGAGGGGCTGAACTTCCACCCTCAGCTGGACATGCACACTACATTCAAAGTGACTGACTACTTGCAAAAAAGAAGATAAATGGGATCCAGAGTCTCACAACATAATCTCAAAATGAGGATTCAGAACAATTACAACTTGAATAAGAAAAGACAATCAAGAGACACCAACACCAAGACAACACATGGAATTATCTGATAAGGATTTTAAAAATTGTTGAAAAATGCTTCAGTGAGAAATTACAAACACATTTGAAACAAATAAAAAGTCAAAAGTCTCATCAAAGAAACAGAAGATATAAAGAAGAACCAAATGGAAATTTTAGAATTGAAAAATACAATAACTGAATTTAAAAAATGGATGGCTTCAATAGCAGAATGAATATGACAGAGGATGGAATGAGTCAATTTGAAGATAGAACAATAGAATTTACTCAATCTGAGCAACAGAGAGAGAAAATAGACTAAAAAGAAATGAAAAGAACCTCAGGGACCTGTGGGACAATCACAAAAGATACAACATTTGTATCATTGGAGTCCCAAAAAGAGAGAAGAGTATGGAATAGAAAATTACTAGAGAAATTATAAAAATGAAGAAGAGATTAATGATTGTCAAGGATTAGGGATGAGAGGAAGAAGAAAGTGGGGTCGACTTGACTATAAAGAGCTAGCATGAAGTATCTCTGTAGTCATAAAATAGTTCTGTATCTTGATTGTGGTGATGGGCATACACATCTACACATCATGAAATTGCACTCACACACACATACATAAATGAGCATGTGTAAAAGTGGTGAAATCTAGATAAAATTTGTGCATTGCACCAATGTCAATCTCCTGGTTTTGATCATACTATAGTTACCTTGGGGGAAACTTGTCGAAGGAAACATTGGATGTCATCGTGTTAATTTTGCAACTTCCTATGAGTCTGCAATTATTGAAAAATTTAAAAGTTAAGAGTTACGCACTACATGTACTAGGACCAACTTGTGATTGGAACAGAAAAAAGATAAATTTCAAAATTAAAGAGAAAGTTTCTTGAGAAGGAAACCCACACAGGCTGTTTATCACAACAAAATGAGAGAGCCTAAAACAACCAATAATTTATGACATTATTAGAAACCTCGTTCTTAAATTCCTGTGATACTTCGTTCTTAAATTCCTGACTTTACTTTTTCTTCTTTGTGTACATATATCATAGTGGACGCTTTTGTTACAAACTATGTATGTGACATTGGGCATGCTACTTGCTGAAACTCTAAGAATCTCAGCATCTTAGTATTCTTATCAATAAAATGGCAATGACAAAAGAATACCTATTTCACAGTTATTATGGGGCTTGAATAAGATAATTCATGTGAAATGCTTTCAGAGGGCTATATTCAGAGAAAACACTCAATAAAGTTAAATAAAATTAAAAGTAAATGTTAAACTAGCATCCTGTTTTTCCTTGCTTTGGTCACCAAGAGTTTTGGAGTGAAATTAAATGTTAATTTTGAGGAATTAAATACAATAAAACACACAAAACTAAAACTTTAAGAAACACGATTGAGGTTATTCTAGTGCTTTATGATGAATAAATGAACAGCAGATTTCATTATAAAGTACAGAAATTTGGATTTTTTATCTCTATGGACCCAAATGACATCTCTGGGAAAATGAATTATTTTGAAAATTATAACTCTGATATGATATTATTTACTGGTTATCTCTCTTTCTATGTACATGAGACACTTCCTATTTAATTGAGCCTACCATTTATTTGATTAGAATAAACAGGAAACTATTTTATAATTGCAATTTCCCTTTTATTCTCTCTCCTATATAGTAAGTATTCAATTGGCAACATCGAAAAGCCAAGCTATCATAATCTGAGATATGAAATTCCTTACTATCTCTTTTGAACCTTCATCATCCAACACAGTGAGATGCTATCTTCACAAACATTTTCCTTCAGATAAATGTTCTTTTAGGTATAAGTGGGAAATTATATCTTATTTGTAAGATTTTATTTAGTTCACAGTAAAATCTTACAATCTTAGTAGACATATTTATATTTTACTGAAGATGCTGCAAAATGTTTTCTTTGGAACAAAAGTGATAATGTCTCTGATTTATCAAAAATATATTTATCCACTGATCTATGACTCATTTGTAGGTCAGTAAGTTTATTGTGAATCACTATATAGAATAATCCATGCATAAAAAGTCATACCACCTTTGTGTTGTATTAAGATTTTATATAAAAAAATGTACATATCACTTTTTAAAACTGCCATATACCAAGTGCTTACCATGTACCAAACACTAGTAAAGTCTTTAAATGCATTATCTCATTAAACCTTCACATCACCCTATGGGTTAAGACCTATTTTTATTCCCATTTCCTGATGAAGACATTGAAGCTAATAAAGATAGCACAGCCAGAATTCAAACCCAAGAGTTTCTGATTCCAAAATCCATGCTCTTAACCACCCGCATGATACTGATTTCCACATTAATATAAATGACTTTCAATGTTGTGGAGCAGTCCAACTCGACTTGGGTTGTTTTTATAATAGGTATTTACCTGGCTGCTCATGTGCCTTGGCTGTGGTACGGCTAGGGGTTTGTTTGCTTGTTTGTTTAACAGCTCAGCTTGTGATTGGTTGCATCTTGTATAACGTTCCCAGTATTCATACTTGCTCTCTAGCACGGTTTCTTTTTCCTCTTAGAGTGGAACTGAATGCCTACAGTTTATATGAAAATTTCATTCCAAGTATATTTATTCTTTCTGTATTCATAAAAGACCAAGATTCCATGTAACAGCCAGAATTGAAATAAAAACTGGAAAAAAAACCCCTTAAAAATCTGGATATTCCTAAACATCTAGAAACTTGATGTTATTTAGCCAAACATCTGGAGGTTTGATTGAATTTTTCAGCTTTCAACCAGATGCCTGGAAATATGCAGACATAGCCTGAGGCTGATCAGGTTTAGAACTTTTTAGTAAGGCTTACTTTAGTACCATCGGCTCTCCTCCAATTTCAGATTGAAAAGTCTAAATCAGAATAATTCAGAATGTTGTCCTTTCTGTTTGAACTTGCTTGCTGATAGGATCCTTCACCCCTTACTGACTTGGTATCACCAAGCAAACTTTTGAAAGTAAGGTAGTTTCTAATAAAGTCTTTCCAAAAGGAGATTAAATTATCTTGGCCTCCCTGGGAGGTATTTTCTCATTATAAATGAAAACTTTAGCATCTTGATTAACACAGCAGTCTCTCGTGAGTTAGTTTGTGTGAATCACATGCCCTGACTCTTACCAATTGTGTGTTGACAGATCAAGTCAGGTTTCTGAACCTGTGAAGTCTGGCTTTTGACGACCTTACCACAGAGTACATTTTAAACACCTTAGCATGTCATATAAAGACTTCCATGATTTGGTTCTAACCTACCTTTTTAACTTCATTTTCTGACATTACCTGGGACCCTTAACCCCACCTAAGTGCAGTTATTCATTATTCTTCAAACTCAACATGTATTACCACACTTATATGTTATTTCAGTTACCTCTTGTGTACCACTTCAAATCCTCTTGAATCTCTTCCTTCAGGCTCTGTTGCAGTGGTCAGTTCCACCCAGGCTTCAACCAGCTTTCTGTGGGTGTATCCTGATAGTGCACACCTTGGCTCAGACTATGGGTATACTTCTCATTTCCTATACCAGTGCTTCTTTGACATGGTGAGAGATGGCTGTGGGAACCTGCTTGGTACTCATAGATGTGTAAACCAGAAGTATAAGGGAGCTAATACTTATGGGGCCACCCTTAACCAATAAGAGACAGAATCCAATGGATAAATGCTTCCTCCTTTTGTCTCCTGGGTGAAAAGTTCTAAAAGACTCGTTTTATAAGGCTCCTCAGATGTACCCTGGGTTCAAGCATTCAGTTACTGATAGTGATAGACAATAAATCCTTTTATTAGCTCTTCCTTCTTTCCTATGTCACTTCCCCTGTCCCTCATTCTCATTCCCTGGAATCATTTCCCAAAAAGACTAACCAAATAAAAACTTCAGACTCTGTTTTGGGGGGAACTCAGGTAAGGCAGATGCTTTTTAATTTTTATATCTCTCCTCTGGACAGTCTTGTCTTCTCACTTTTCTGTCTGGCAAACTCCCATTTATCATTCAGTACATACACAAATTGTTTTCCCTCCTCTCTGACACTTTCCTAGAGCCTTCTAAACAGATTTAGTGACTCTTTCCTCTGTTTTGCCATAGAACTTTGCTCAAATATCTATTATAAGGTTTTTCTCATTGCATTGTAATGATTTATTTATCTCTCTCCCCCACTAATTGTGATATCCTTGATGACAAAGAACATGTCTTCTTCATATCTTATCATTCACTCATTTGTTCATTGTTTCCTTAGATTTAAGTGCCACATATGTACCAGACACTGTGCTAGGCACTAGTGATATAATTATAAATATGACACCATCTCTGACTTCGTCTCACACGACCTGCATATAACAGGTGTTTAATCAGTTTAATACATCTGATTAAAATAATTTGAAAAATGACCACACTACCAACATATGTGAAGGAAACACTTTTTTAAATTGTGGTAAAATACATGTAACCATCTTAATTTATTATTAAATTATTAAAATTTACCATCTTAATAATTTTTAAGTGTACAGTTCAATGGAATTAAGTACATTTACATTGTTGTGCTACCATCACCACCATCCATCTTCAGAATGCTTTCATCTTAGAAAAAACTGAAACTCTGTACTCATTAAGCTATAACTTCCTATTTCCCTCTCCCCCCACCCCTGGTAATCACCATTCTACTTTCCACCTCTCTGAATTTGACTACTCTATGTATTTCATATAACTGGAATCCTATAGTATTTGGGGTTTCTTTGGTGACTGGCTTATTTAACTTAGTATAATGTCTTCAAGTTTCATCCATATTGTAGTATGTGTCAGCAGTTCCTTCCTTTTTTAATTTTTTTGAGGAAGATCAGCCCTGAGCTAACATCTGCCAATCCTCCTCTTTTTGCTGAGGAAGACGAGCCCTGAGCTAACATCCATGCCCATCTTCCTCTACTTTATATGTAGGACGCCTACCACAGCATGGCTTGATGAGCGGTGCCATGTCCGCACCCGGGATCCAAACCGGGGGACCCCAGGCCACCAAAGTGGAATGTGTGCACTTAACTGCTGCGCCACTGGGCTGGCCCCAGAAGTTCCTTCCTTTTTAAGGCTAAATAATATTCCATCGCGTGTGTGTGTGTATGTGTGTGTGTATATATATATAGAGAGAGAGAGCACATTTTATTTATCTATTCATCCATCGGTGGATACTTAGGTTGCTTCCACATTTTGACTAACATGAATAATTCTAAATTATCACTGTAGGGCATACCAATAATTAGCTACTTTTATATATTCTTTTGCAATATCCTATGATTCTCTGTTGAATCTGTCAGATATTATCTTCATTTTACTCATATTTTCCTATTTATTAAAATTTGACATATTAAAAGAATGTTGGTATAATGTATTTGTTTTGTTATTGCCATTATTATCTAATGTGACTTCAGATGCCTGAAATGGAGATTAGTATTCTAATTCATGATTTCTTTTCCATAGCCCAAATGTTTCTTTAACATTGTTTAAGAGCCATAAACTAACAAAGTATTGTCCATAAGACAGCATTCATTAAAATGTATATATTCAGGAATGCTTAAAGAATTAACTTATTATAATCATTATAGTCATACCTCCAACAGTATTGTTAATGTAAATCATCTAGCAGATATGCTATGAAGACTTCTTTTAGGGGAAATTCTCATTGATCTTAATTTTATAGCCAATAAAATTATAGCAATATTATTTTTTATTGTTAGTAATGTCTTTTTTAAACTTGCAATCTGTTTTTAACAAAAGACATTTGATTTTGTCTTTAAGAGTCTTTTAATAAAAGACACTTGAGGGGCTGGACGAGTGGTTAAGTTCGCATGCTCTGCTTCAGCGGCCCGGGGTTCACCTGTTTAGATCCTGGGTGTGGACCTACATACTGCTGGTCAAGCCATACTGAGGTGACTTCCCACATAGAAGAACTAGAAGGACCTACAACTAGTATATACAACTATGTACTGGGGCTTTGAGGAGGAAAAAAAAGACACTTGAGATGGTCTTTAATTTCAAGATATTTTTACATATTTGAGGCACTTATAGTATAGAGAAAATGACTTGGAATACTGACCATTTATGTAAGAACTATCATAACATTACAGGATAGGAGGATGTTGTTATGGTAACAATATAATTTACTTTTAAATTGAGCCATGTATCTCAAAGCCAGAAAAATTGCTGCATACTACGACTATTAGAATAAATACAAGCTATTTAGTAGTCTTGACTTATTTACTAGAATCAATCTAAAAACTCTTCTCCTAAAAGTGTCTGAAATTGAATTCAAGGGAAAATTTTGTTATTCTCCAAATGTGAAATAATATAGAGATTTCAATCTCATAATTGCATTTGTAAAGCTAGGCAACTTCAAACAATTTATTTTGTAATAAAATGGTAGAAAGTTTCTTGGAAAAATGTTGAAGGGTTAAAAAAGCTCTAAAGTCTCAGAAGTTTGGGATGTATTAATATCTGAAGATTGAAGTACTAACAAAAACCTTTAAATCCTTCAATCCCTTTTCTCTTCTCTTATCAACCTTTTAATTTTTTCCACTCTCTTCTTAAACCTACTAATAATTTTGGGGAATGTTCACACATAATATCTAAGTGGGTATGTTGTTGATATAAGTAAGTGTATGGTTCAAATTTTAAACATTTATGATGCTTATGTCTACAGACCTGTAGATTCTGCCTCTGACTCATCTTTTTAATTCTTTCTTTAACTCTCGATTCCCATTGATATTTTCCTAATCTAAGCCCTTGTCATATCACATCTAGGATTATGTAATATTTCCATAATAGAACTCATTATCTACAACCTCTTCCTACTTCAGTCCATCCTACATAATGCCACCAGGAATTTCCAAAGCACAATCTGATGCTCACTCTCATTTGCTCATAAGATAAAGTTTAAGTTCTTGAATATAGCCAGATAGCCTGCAAGGCTCTTCACCATCTGGCTCCAACTCACCTTTTCAGCTTCATCACCTTCCAGCTCTCCCCTCCCCCCCAACACATTCATTCTCTCTCTCTCTGTCTTTTTCTTTCTCTTCCCTATGGCAACATCAGTCTTTTCCATTTCCTGAACATTTAAAGAACTTTTCTAGCTCTATCTTTGCTCATATAGTTCTCCTTCTCAGTCTGAGAAACATCCTTCAAGATGCTGCTTAAATGTCAGCTCCTCTGTCAAGAAGACTTCTCTAACTCTAGCACTGATGTGCACTTGCCAGTTGTGTGAACTTCAAAAAGTTACTTAACTTCTTTAGGTTTTAGTTTCTTCAATCTGTATAAGGAGGATAATCAAAAGTAATTTAGAGAGTTGTTGTGAAGATTGAATGAAATAACCACTAAACACAGTGCCTGGTAAATTATAGGCCTTCCAAAATGTTAATTCCTCCTAGCAGTTACCATATGTCATTCAGATATAAACTCAGTCTTCAGCACTCTTATAACACATTGTGTATATATCTATTGTAGCACTTATCATCCTGATTGATAATTAGTTTTTCTTTGTCTTTCCAGCTAATTATGAGCTTCTGAGTGGAAGGGAGCTTGTTTTATTGTTTGTCAGCTGCCTATTATGAGCCAGATGCTATTATAATCACTTTTACATGTTTATTCCTGTGTCCTCTGAATTACTAGTTCATGCTATTTAAATAGCTCATGTACAGATCCAGTTTTCAGAAAGCAGTGATGTCTTTAATAGTAATATGTTACTTTTTTCACATTTTTTTATTGAGTTCATAATAGTTTACATCATTGTGAAATTTCAGTTGTACATTATTTCTTGTCTGTCACCACATCAGTGCTCCCCTTGATCCCCTGTGCCCATTTCCCAGCCCCCTTTCCCTGGGAACCACTGAACTGTTTTCTTTGTCCTTGTGTTTGTTTACATTCCACGTATGAGTGAAATCTTATAATGCTTATCTTTCTCAGTCTGGCTTATTTCACTTAGCATAATACCCTCAAGATCCATCCATGTTGTTCTGAATGGTGTGATTTTGTCTTTTTTATGGCTGAGTAATATTCCATTGTTTATATATACACCACATCTTCTTTACCCAAACATCAGTTGATGGGCACTTGGCTTGCTTCCACATCTTGACTACTGTGAATAGTGCTGCAATGAACATAAGGGCACATATGTTACTTTGGATTGTTGATTTCAAGTTGTTTGGGTAGATAACCAGTAGTGGGATAGCTGGGTCATATGGTATTTCTATTTTTAGTGTTTGGAGGAATCGCCACAATGTTTTTCATAGTGACTGCACCCGTTTGCATTCCCACCAGCAGTGTATGAGGGTTCCCTTTTCTCCACACCCTCTCCAACATTTGTTATTTTTAGTCTTAGTGTTATAGTCATTTTAACAGGTGTAAGGTGGTATCTTAGTGTAGTTTTGATTTGCATTTCCCTGATGATTAGTGATCTTGAACATATTTTCATGTGTTTATTGGCCATCTGTTTATCTTCTTTGGAAAAATGTCTGTTCATATCCTCTGCCCATTTTTTGGTCAGACTGTTTGCTTTTTTGTTGTTCAGTTGTATGAGTTCCTTATATATTACAGAGGTTAATCCCTTATCAGATATATGATTTGCAAATATTTTCTCCCAATTGGTGGGTTGTCCTTTTATTTTGATCCTAGTTTCTTTTGCTTTGCAGAAGCTCTTTAGTCTAATGAAGTCCCACTTGTTTATTTTTTCTTTTGTTTCCCTTGTCTGAGAAGACATGGTGTTTGAAAAGATCCTTTTAAGTTCTATGTCAAAGAGTCTACTACCTGTACTATCTTCCAGGAGTTTTATGGTTTCAGGACTTATCTTCAAGTCTTTGATATACTTTGATTTTATTTTTGTGTATGATGTGAGATAATGCTCTACTTTCATTCTTTTGCATGTGGCTGTCCAGTTTTCCCAGCACCATTTATTGAAGAGACTGTCTTTTCTCCATTGTATGTTCTTGGCACTTTTGTCAAAGATTAGCTGTCTGTAGATGTGCAGTTTTATTGCTGGGCTTTCAGTTCTGTTCCATTGATCTGTGTTCCTGTTTTTGTACCAGTACCATCTATTTTGATTACTATGACTTTGTTGTACATTTTGAAGTCAGGGATTGTGATGCTTCCAGTTTTGTTCTTTTTTCTCAGTATTGCTTTAGTAATTCGGGGTCTTTGGTTGCCCCATATGAATTTTAGGATTCTTTGTTCTATTTCCGTGAAGAATGTCATTGGGATTCTTATTGGGATTGCATTGAATCTGTAGATTGCTTTGGGTAGCATGGACATTTTAACTATGTTTGTTCTTCCAATCCATGTGCATGGAATCTCTTTCCATCTCTTTATGTCATCATCTATTTTTTTCAATAATGTCTTATAATTTTCATTGTATAAGTCCTTCACCTCCTTGGTTAAATTTATTCCTAGATACTTTATTCTTTTTGTTGTGGTTTTAAATGGAATTGTATTCTTGAGTTCTCTTTCTGTAAGTTCATTATTACAGTATAGAAATGCAACTGATTTTTGTAAGTTGACTTTGTACCCTGCAACTGTACTGTAGTTGCAAAATATTTCTAACACTTTTCCAATGGATTCTTTAGGGCTTTCTATATATAAGATCATGTCATCTGCAAACAGAAAGAGTTTCATTTCTTCACTTCCAATTTGGATTCCTTTTATTACTTTCTTTTGCCTAATTGCTCCTGCCAAAACCTCCAGTACTATGTTGAATAAAAGGGGTGATATTTATTATTTGTGTCTCTGTTCTGCTTTTTTGTTTAGTGGCTACCATGGGGTTTGTGTTCAAAATCTCGTAGATAAGAAAGTCCCTTTTCTGAATTGCCTCATTTCCTTAGACTAAACTGATTCAGTCCCATTTCTCTTCCCCTCCTAAGTTGTTTTTCTTACATTTTATTCCCTTTTGTGTTGTGAGTTTCTGGTTAAAATGACAAGATTATCTTTGTTTTTGGTGCTTTCCTTCTCTTTTTTAATGTTATATTTGAGTGTTTGCCAACCTCTTCTGATGTGTAGCTACAGTTTTCTGATTTTTGTCTACCTATTTATCTCCTTACTCCATGCTTTGTAACCTCTTTTTCCCTTTTTTTTTCAGGTATGAGGGCGTTCTTGAGGATTTCTTGTAGTGGGTGTCTTGTGGCTATGAACTCCCTTAGCTTTTGTTTATCTTTGAAAGTTATTATTTCTCCAATCATATCTGAAGGATATTTTTCCTGGATACAATATTCTTGGCTGAAAGTTTCCTTCCTTCAAAGATTTGAATATGTCATTCCAGTCTCACCTATCCTGTAAGGTTTCTGCAGAGAAATCCACTGAAAACCTGATAGGGGTTCCTTTGTAGGTTATTTTCTTCTGCCTTGCTGACCTTAGTATTTTTTCTTTGTCATTCACTTTTACCAGTTTCACTACTACATGCCTTACAGTAGGTCTTTTTACATTGACAATTTTAGGAATTTTGGTAGCTTCTTCCACATGGACTTCCATCTTCTTCCCTAGGTTTGGGAAGTTCTCTGCTATTATTTCTTCAAAGAAGCTTTCCGCTCCATTCTCCTTCTCTTCTTCCTCTTGAATACCTATAACTCTTATGTTGCATTTCCTAATTAAGTCAGATATTTCTCAGAGACTTTCTTCATTTCTTTTTAGTCTTAGTTCTCTCTCCTTTTCTATCTGGAGCATTTCAACATGTCTATCCTTGATTATGCTAATTAGCTCCTCTATGATGTCTGCTTGAGCATTCAGGGAATCCATATTTTGTTTTATCTCCTCCGTTGTGTCTTTCATCTCCAATATTTCTGATTGATTCTTCTTTATAGTTTCAATTTCTTTTGTGAAGTAGCTCCTGAACTCATTGAATTGTTTCTCTAAATTCTCTTTAACTCATTGAGTTTTTGATGATAGCTATTTTGAATTCTCTATCATTTAGATTACATATTTCTCTGTCCTCAGGACTGATTTGTGAGTACTTGTCATTTTCTCTGTGGTCTGGAGATTTAATATAGTTTTTGATACCGCTAGAGGGCGTGTCTCTGTTGTTCCACTTCTTGGTATTATTTTGTCACAGTTGCCACCTATTGCCACTGGCTGGGGGTCAAGAGCCACATATTCTGTGCCCTCTGCATTCTGTTGAGATCTCAGACACTGGAGCTGGTGCTGGGCAAGGCTGGGGGAGGGGTGCATTCTTCTGTGTGCTCTTGGGGTTTTTTCACTCTACTTTCACTGTCTACTCTCCTGTGGTGTTGGCTCAATGAGGCCACCCCCCACAATAACTTTCACCTTGGTAGAGGGCTTCCCTTTAGGCTGAAAGGGCCCTCAGAGATCTTTGATGTTCCCATGAAAGAACGTCCCCACTCCTGTTCCTCCTCTCTCAGAGGCCACCCACAGTCCTGGATTGTGGTCTTTTGGGGAGGGAGCAAAGTTTTCTCTTACCCTATTCCACCTCCTTCCATGGGGATTCCAGCCTCTCCACCTTCTGTCATATGTCTGCTTGGGTCTCTCAGTCATCTTTTGTGTTGTGTTTGGATGTCTTCTGTTGGAGTATGAATGTCTTTTTCATTATATGGTGGAAGGGAGAGATTACCAGGAGAACTCTGCCATGATGCTGACCTTGTGTGTCTAGTTTGTCTTCTCAATGTCCTCCAATGATTTGTGTCACTTGTCTAGTTGATCAACTCCTTAGCCAGATTCTGGTTATGACTTTCAGGACTTGGTTACTTTTATTTTTTATTTTTTTTAAAGTTTGGCACCTGAGCTAACAAATGTTGCCAATCTTTTTGTTTTCCTGCTTTATCTCCACAAATCCCCCCAGTACATAGCTGTATATCTTAGTTGCACATCCTTCTAGTTGTGTCATGAGGGACACGGCCTCAACATGGCCTGATGAGCAGTGCCATGTCTGTGCCCAGGATCTAAACCAGCAAAAACTTAGGTTGCTGCAGTGGAGCACATGGACTTAAATGTTCAGCCACAGGACCAGCCCAGGATTTGGTTATTAATTAAGATATTCTGGTGATTGTATCTAGAATGACTCCTTAAGATTTGGCACCATTATTTGGAGAAATTGTGATGTCACTCTTAGAAGAAAAGTTTGAGGAGCATATTTAGGTGAACAGAAGAAAGTTTTGGATTACCATGTTTTGCATTTAAAAATCCCATCAAGATGTTTATGAGTCATTTTAAAGTATAGCATGGAGTCTGGGCTGATGATATATTTTTGAGGCTTATTGGCCATTTACTAAATGCATACTATGTTCCTTTGAAGTTGACCCAGAAAGGGTCAATTAACTTACCCAAAACCATAGCAAAGAAGTGGAAGAGTCAGAGCTCAAAGTTAGGTTTGATTGATTAAAAAAAAACCCTGTAATTTCAAAAATTAACATTCAATAAATAACACATATGTTAAGTGCTCATTTTGTTAATTTTAAATATATGTATACACCCATGAAGCCATCACAATCAAGATAGTGAACATATCCTTCACTCTCAGAATTTCCTTGTACCCCTTTGTAATGTTTTTCTTCTGCCCCTCCCTGCTTCCCCCATCCTTAGTCAACTACTATTCTGCTTAATTATAAATTATTTTGAATTTTCTAGAGTGTTATATGAAATAAATTATATGGTATATTATTTTTTATGGCTTCTTTAAGCTTAATTATTTTGAGACCCATCCTTTTGTTGTGTGTATCAAAATAGTTCATTCCTTTTTATTGCTGAGTATAACACAATTTGTTTATCCATTCACCCATTGATGGGCATTTGGACTGTTTGCAATGTGTAGCTGTAACAATTAAAGCTGTTTAAACATTCATGTACAAATCTTTGTATGAACATATACTTTCCTTTCTCTTGAGTAAATACCCAGGCATGGAATGGCTGGATTATATAGTAGAAGTATA
This sequence comes from Equus quagga, assembly GCF_021613505.1. Classification (NCBI taxonomy): domain Eukaryota; kingdom Metazoa; phylum Chordata; class Mammalia; order Perissodactyla; family Equidae; genus Equus; species Equus quagga. The sequence goes on along the minus strand of NC_060276.1, from coordinate 61,327,160 downwards.
TTTAACTTTTCAAGAAATTGCCAAACTATATTAAAAGTAATTTTACTATTTTACATTCTCATCAGCAATGTGTGAGTGTTCCAGTTCTTCCACATCTTTGACAACATTTTGTATGTTTAGTATTTTAAATTTTAGACATTCCAATATATGTGTAGTGATATCTCATTGTAATTTTAACTTACACTTTTCCTATTGCCTAATAATGTTGAACATCTTTTTTTGTGCTTATTTGTGATTTATATATTATCACTTGTGAAGTGTCTCTTCCAATATTATGCCAAATTTTTATTAGATTGTTTTCTCATCATTGATTTTGGAGAGGTCTGTTTGTGTTCTGGATAGAAGCCCTTCATCAAGTATATGCTTTGCAATGATTGTTTCCTAGTATGTGACTAGTTGTTTTATTATCCTAACAGTGTCTTTTGAAGGTTAGAAGTTTTTGACTTTCATGAAGTCTAATTTATCATTGTGATCATTTATGGATAGTGCCTATGCTGTCATGTCTAAGAAATATTTGCCGAAATAAAGTGATAAAGATTTTCTCTTATGTTATCTTCTAGGAATTTTATAGTTTTCAGTCTTACATTTAGGTTTATGATTAAATTTGAGAGTTTTTAAAAAAGATAGTTTGAATTAAGTGTTGAAAATTTTTGCTTCTGTGTTTTTTTACACATGGATATCTTGTTATTTCAACATAATTTGTTGAGAGAACTATCCTTCTCCACTGCATTGTTTTTGCACCTTTGTCAAAAATCGGTTGCCGTTTATTTGGGAGTATATTTCTGGGCTTTGTTTTCTGTTCCAATGATCTACTTGTGTATCTTTTTCAATATTACACTGATTTGATTACTGTATCTTTAGTAATGTCTTGAAATCAGGTAGTTTTAGCACTCCAACATCGTTCATTTCAAACTTTTTAGGTCGTTTGCATTTCCATAGGCATTTCAATCTGTAAAAAAATGAACGCCGAGATTTTGATTGGGATTGCATGGAATATATATATCAATTTACAGGGAATTAATATCTTAACCATGTTAATATTCTGCACATAAATAAGGTATGTTTTTTCCTTTTTTTAGACTTTCTTAATTTCTCTCAGCAAAATTTTGTAGATTTTAGTGTACATGACTTTCGCATCTTTTCTCAAATCTAATCTAAGTATTTAATATATATATATATATATATTTTTTATTTTTAGGAAGATTAGCCCTGAGCTAACTACTGCAAATCCTCCTCTTTTTGCTGAGGAAGACCGGTCCTGAGTCAACATCCGTGCCCATCTTCCTCCACCCTATACATGGGACACCTACCACAGCATGGCCTCTGCCAAGCAGTGTCATGTCCACACCCGGGATCTGAACCGGTGAACCCTGGGCTGCCGAGAAATGGAACGTGTTAACTTAACCACTGTGTCACCAGGCCGGCCCCATAATCTAAGTATTTAATATTTTGATGCTATTGTAAAGGTAAATTTTTAAAAATTTAATTTTCCAATTTTTCATTGACAGTATATAGAAATGTAATTTACATAATTATAGAAAGACAATTGACAGTGTATATTGATCTTATATCCTGCATCCTTACTAAATTCACTTATTAGATCTAGCATAATTTTTGGTAAATTTTATCAGATTATCTACATAGACAATCATGTCATTTGCAAATAAAGATAATTTTACTTTTTCCTTTCCAATCTGGATGCCTTTTATTTCTTTTTCTTTTCTTCCCTCTCCTACTTCTTCTCTTCTCTCTTACTCTCCTTTCCTTCCCTTTCCATCACCTATTTACACTGACCAGAGCCTTTAGCACAATGCTGAATAGGAGCAGTGAGAAAGGATATATTTTTATTCTTCCTGAACTTAGAAAAAAAGCTTTCAATCTTTCACCACTAAATATGATGTTAGGTGAAGATTAAACCCCTTGTCAGGTTAAGGAGGTATCCTACGACTCTTAGTTTGCCAAGAGTTATTGTCCAAACTGGATCTTGGATTTTGTTAAATGCTTTTTCTTCCTCTATTGAAATTATCTTATACCTTTTCTTTTTTAGTTGTTTATGTGATGAATTATATTGTTTGATTTTCAAAATGTTTAATTCTGCATTTCTAACATAAATTCAACTTAGCCACAATGTATTATTATCTTCTTAATATATCATTGGATTCCATTTTCTGACCTCATAAAATGAGTTGAGAAATATTCCTTCCTCTTTAATTTTCTGGAAGAGTTTGTGTTGAATTGATATTATTTATTTTGTAGACATTGGTATAATTCACCTGTGAACATTGAGTTTTCTCTGTTAGAAGGTTTTTTTTTTTTTTTGTGAGGAAGATTGACCCTGAGTTAACATCTGTTACCAATCCTCCTCTTTTTGCTTGAAGAAGACTGTCACTGAGCTAACATCTGTGCCAATTTTCCTCTATTTTATGTGGGATGCCACCACAGCATGGCTTGACGAGTGGTGCTACGCCCATGCCCAGGATCTGAACCTGTGAAACCTGGGCCACCAGAATGGAGTGCACAAACCTAACCACTATGCAATTAGGCCAGCCTCATAAGGTTTTTAACTAAAAATTAATTTTCTTAATAGATGTAGGGCTATTCAGATTATCAGTTCTTTTTTTAGTGAGCTTTGGTTATTTCTGTTTCTAATAAATTTTTCCATTTTTTTCTGGTTTGTTAAAATAATTGTCATAAAGTTATTCATAATACACCCTTATTTTTCTTTTATACGTGTAATATCTTTAATGATGTCATATTTTTTCTGGTATTGATAATTTGTGTATTCTGTTTTTTTCCTGGTAAGTCTGACTATAATTGTGGATTTGCCTAATTCTGCCAGTACTGTTTGTTTTTGATTTATGTATTTTGAAGCACTGCTATTAGGTGTACAAATATTTGGAAGCATTATATGCAAAGAAAATAAGATGTATGTTTGGCTAGAAAAGATGAAGTATGGTGATACATTTTTGTTGAAGAAAAGGAAAGTTGTAAAAGGTTTGTGAAACAGGAATCTTTGGAGAGAAATTTTCCATGTGATCAAGCTGGATAAGATTAAGTAAAATTTTTATAAGCATTTTAAAATAAGCTTTAATATCAATAATGTACTTATTTAAAAATTAAACAATTTTTGTCCTCTAATAAAAGGACAAAGCTTGCTTATGCTATTGATCTGATCCTGATAAGAGGTTATGAGAGGTTTTTCCTTACATTTTTGGGTTTTATCAAAATTACCTGCTGTGCTTTATGTTAAAACTGAGTCTTTTCTATTAAAAAGAGCTAAGGTTTTTGCAGCTTTGTAATCTTCTATATTTGCCTTTGAAATCTATTTGTTACTTTGGTTTAATGGATAAAGTATTGTTTTGTAACTTTCTGTGATCCTATTTGGTCAAATGTTTGAAATTTTTCAATATTTTTTTGCCTCCCCTGAAAAATTCATATTCTAAATAAGGTCTTTTTGTGTGTGTGCAAATTTCTTTTCTTTTATTGCGGTAACATTGGCTTATAACATTATATAAATTTCAGGTGTACATCATTATGTTTCAATTTCTGTGTAGACTACATCATGTTCACCACGCAAAGACTAATTACCATCCATCACCATGTCAATATGCCCAGACACCCCTTTTTCTCACCTTCCTCCCCCATTCCCCTCTGGTAACCACCAATTTAATCTCTGTGTCTATGTGTATGCTTGTTGTTGTTTTCACTTTCCACTTATGAGTGAAATCATACAGTATTTGCCTTTCTCCGTCTGACTTATTTCACATAGCATAATACCCTAGGTCCATCCCTGTTGCTGCAAATAGCAAGATTTAACCTTGTTTTTATAGCTGAGTAGTATTGCATTAGGTATATATACCACATCTTTCTCCATTCATGTGTTGATGGCACTTACATTGCTTTCAAATCTTGGCTACTGTGAATAATGCCACAGTGAATATAGGGATACAAATATCATTACATATTTGTGTTTTTGTGTTCTTTGGGTAGCATAAAAGCTTTTTAGTCTGAGGTAGTCCCATTTGTTTATTTTTTCTATTGTTTTCCTTGCCTGATAAGACATGGTATTCAAATGGATGCTGCCAAGACCGATGTCAAAAAACATACTGCCTATGTTTTCTTCTAGACGTTTCATGGTGTCAAGACTTACATTCAAATATTTAATCCATTTTAAGTTAATTTTGTACATGGTGTAAGATAATGGTCTACTTTCATTCTTTTGCATGTGGCTGTCCAGTTTTCCCAACACCATTTATTGAAGAGACTTTCCTTTCTCTGTTGTATGTTCTTCACTCTCTTGTCAAAATTTAGCTGTCCATACATGTGTGGGTTAATTTCAGAGCTCTTGAGAATGTTCCATTGGTCTATGTGTCTGTTTTTTGTACCAGTACCATGCTGTTTTGATTACTATAACTTTGTAGTATATTTTGAAGTCAGGGAGTGTGACACCTCCAGCTTTGTTCTTTTTTCTCAGGATTCCTTTGGCTATTAGGGGTCTTTTGTTGTTCCATATAAATTTTAAGATTCTTTGTTCTATTTCTGTGAAAAATGTCATTGGGACTTTGATGGGGATTGCATTGAATCTGACAGTTGCTTTAGGAACTATGGACATTTCAACTATGTTAATTCCTGCAATACATGAGCACAGACTATCTTTCCATTTCTTTATTTCTTTTCTGATTTCTTTCAATAGTGTTTTATAGTTTTCAGTGTACAGGTCTTTCACCACTTTGGTGAAAATTATATTATATTCTTTTTCTGGCGATTGTAAATGAGATTATATTCTTAATTTCTTTTTCTGATATTTTGTCGTTAGTGTGTAGAAACACAACTGATGTTTGTCTGTTTATTTGTATCCTGCAACTTTACTGTATTTGTTTATTATTTCTAATAGTTTTGTTGTCTATTCCTTAGGGTTTTCTATATATAAAATCATGTCATCTGCAAATAGTGACAATTTTACTTCTTCCTTTACAATTTGGATCCTTTTTATTTCTTTTTCTTGCCTGATTGCTCTGGCTAGGACTTCCAACACTATGTTAAATAAAAGTGGTGAAAGTGGGCATTCTTGTCTGGTTCCTGTTCTTAGAAAGATAGCTTTCAGAGTGTTTTTCAAAAATGGATGCTATATCTTGTCGAATGCTTTCTCTGCATCTATTAAGATGATCATGTGATTTTTATTTTTCATTTTGTTGATGTTGTGTATTAAGTTGATTTATATGCAGATGTTGAACCATCCTTACATCCCTGGAATAAATCCCACTTGATCATGGTACATGATCTTTTTAATGTATTATATTCAATTTTCTAGTATTTTCTTGAGGAGTTTTGCATAAATGTTCATTATTGATATTGGCCTGTAATTTAATTTTCTTTTTTTTTTTTGAGGAAGATTAGCCCTCAGCTAACATCTGCTGCCAATCCTACTCTTTTTTTTTTTTTTTGCTGAGGAAGCCTGGCCCTGAGCTAACATCCGGGCCCATCTTCCTCTACTTTATATGTGGAATGCCTGCCACAGCATGGCTTACCAAGTGGTACCATGTCCACACCGATGATGTGAACCGGTGAACCCCGGGCTGCCAAAGCGGAATGTGCAAACTTAACTGCCGTGCCACCAGGCCAGCCCTGTAATTTTCTTTATTTGTGTTGTCCTTGTCTGGTTTTGTTATCAGGGTAATGTTGGCCTCATAGAATCAGTTAGGAGGTTTCCTCTCCTCATCAATTTTTGGAAGAATTTGGGAAGGATAGGTATTAAGTCTTCTTTGAACTTTTGGTAGAATTCACTGGGTAATTCTGGTTCTGGACTTTTGTTTTTTGGGAGATTTTTGATTACTGTTTTGATCTCCTTGCTGGTGTTTGGTATATTCAAATTCTCTATTTGAAACTTGATTCAATTTGGGAATATTGTGTGATTCTAAGAATTTATCCATTTCTTTTAGATTATCCAATTTATTGGTGTATAGCTTCTCATAGTATTCTCTTATAATCTCTATATAAAACATATCTGTTGTAATGTCTCCTCCTTCATTTCTGATTTTATTTATTTGAGCCTTCTCCCTTGTTGTCTTGGTAATTCTAGCTAAATTTTTGTCAATTTTATTTTTTCAAATACCAAACTGTTAGTTTCATTGATCGTTTCCATTGTCTTTTTAGTCTGTATTTCATTTATTTATACTCTGATGTTTATTATTTCCTTACTTCTACTGATTTGGAGCTTTGTTTGTTCTTTTTAAATTCCTTTAGGTGCAGTGTTAATTTGTTTATTTGAGATTTTTCTTGTTTTTTTGAGGTAGGTCTGTATTGCTATAAGTTCTGGCATGCTGTATTTTCATTTTCACTTGTCTCCAGGTATTATTTGGTTTATCCTTGATTTCTCTGTTGACCTAATAGATGTTCAGTAGCATTTTGTTTAATCTCCACTTATTTGTGGCTTGTCCAGTTTTCTTCTTGTAGTTGATTTCTAATTTCATACCATTGTGGTCAGAAAAGATGCTTGGTATTATTTCACTATTCTTACTTTTATTGGGACTTGTTTTGCATCCTTATATGTGATCTATCCTGGAGAACATTCCGTGTCCATTCATAAAAAAATGTAATTTGTGGTTTTTTAATGTACTGTTCTGTATATATCTACTAAGTTCATCTGGTATAATCTGTCATTTAAGGCTAAGGTTTCCTTATTAATCTTCAGATGGAATGATCTATTTATTGATGTAAGTGGACTGTTAAAGTCCTCTACTATTATTTTGTTACTATTTCTCATTTTATATCTGCTAATAATTGCTTTTGATAATATTTAGATACTCCTACGTTGGGTGCACTGATATTTACAAGTGTTATGTACATTTGTTGTGTTGTTCCCTTTATCATTATGTAGTGCTGTTCTTTGTTTCATTACAGTTTTTGTTTTTTTTTTTTTTTTTTTTTTTTTTAAAGATTTTATTCAGTTTTTGTTTTAAAGTCTGTTTTGTCTGATATAAATATTGTTATCTCAGCTTTCTTTTCATTGTCACTTGCAGGGAGTACCTTTTTCCATCCCTTCACTTTCAGTTTGTGAGTTTCTTTAGGCCAGAAGTGTGTCTCCTGTATGCAGCATATATATAGGTCTTGTCTTTTTATCCATTCAGCCACCTCATGTCTTTTGATTGGAGTATTTAGCCCATTGAAATTTCAAGTAGGTATTAATAAGTATGTAGTTACTGCCATTTTGTTACCTTTTTCTGGATGTTTTGGTAGTTCTCGTTCCTTTCTTCTCTTGCTCTCTTCCTTTGTGTTTTGGTGGCTTTCTTTATTATTATGTTTGGGTTACTTTCTCTTAATTATTTTTGTATTTATTATAGGTTTCTGCTTTGTGATTACCATGAGGTTTGTATATTATAATCTACGTATATAGCAATCTATACTAAGTTGATGATCTCTTAAGTTTGACCTCTTACTAAATGCCCTGAACTTTTACTCCCCTCTTTCCACATTTTATGTTGTTTTTTTTTTAAAGATTTTTTATTTTTTCCTTTTTCTCCCCAAAGCCCCCCGGTACATAGTTGTGTATTCTTCGTTGTGGGTTCTTCTAGTTGTGGCATGTGGGACGCTGCCTCAGCGTGGTTTGATGAGCAGTGCCATGTCCGCGCCCAGGATTCGAACTAACGAAACACTGGGCCGCCTGCAGCGGAGCGCACGAACTTAACCACTCGGCCACGGGGCCAGCCCCCCACATTTTATGTTTTTGATACCATATTTATCCTCTTGCACGTGCGTGTATCCCTTAACCTTTGTCATGGAGATAGATATTTTCAGTACATTTGTCTTTTGACTGTCATATTAGCTTTGTAGGCAGTTGATCTTCTACATTCACTGAATATTTTCTTTCCCAGTGATTTTATTCTTTGATAATCTTCTTTTTTCTATTTGCAGTCTTTTCGTTTCTATTTAAATAAGTCACTTTAACATTTCTTGTGAGGCTTTTTTTTTTTCCTGATAAATTCCTTTAGTATTTGCTTATCTGGAAAACTCTTTATCTCTCCTTCCATTTTGAGTGATAATCTTGCTGGGTAGAGTATTCTTGGCTGTAGGTTTATCCCATTCATCAGTTTAAATATATCATGCTTCTCCCTTCAAGCCTTTAAGCTTTCTGTTGAGAAGTCAGCTGATAGCCTTATGGGGTTTCCTGTGTATATAACTTGTTGCCTTTCTTTTGAAGCTTTTAGGATTTTCTATTTATCTTTAATTCTTGACATTTTAATTATAAGGTGTCTTGTTGTGGGGCTCTTTGGGTTCATCTCGATTGGTGCTCTCTATGCTTCCTGTATCTGGATGTCTGATGTCTGTTTTTTTCCTTAGATTAGGAAAGTTTTCAGCTATTATTTCTTCAAATAGGTTCTCTGCCCCTTTTTCTCTCACTTCTTCTGGGACATCTATAATATGGATGTTATTACACTTGATTTTGTCACAGATGTCCCTTAGAGTGTGCTCATTCTTTTTAATTCTCTCTTCTTTTCTCTGTTCAGCTTTGGTGATGTCCTCTATTCTTTCATCCAGCTCACTGTTCCATTCTTCTATGTCACCTACTCTGCTATTGATTCCATATAATGAATTTTTCATTTCCATTGTTGTATTTTTCGGTTCTCATTGGTTGTTTTTTATATTTTCCTATTCTTTACTGAAGTTCTCACTGTATTCATCTATTCTTCTCTCAATATCAGTGAGCATCCTTATAAGCATTAGTTTGCACTCTTCATCAGGTAGATTATCTATGTTTCATTTAGTTATTTTTCTGAGAATTTGTCCTGTTCCCTTAATTGGAATGCATTGCTTTGTCTCCTCATTTTTCTTACTTCTCTGTGCTTGTGTCTATGTATTAGGTAGATCAGTTATGAGTCCAAATCTTAGAGATGTGTCCTTATGTAACAGATACTTTATGAGGCCCTGCAGTGTGTTTCTGTCTTGTCACCAGTTCCAAATGTTCCAGGAGTATCCCCTGTGTGGGCTACATGTGCTGCAGGTTACTTTTGCTGCAGGCACACTAATAGGCTTGGCTGGACCCAGGTTGGTTGATTATAAGGCTCAGCAATGTGCAGCTTCTATGGTCACTTTAGCCATATTGTTGAGTGGGGCAAGCCCCAGCACAGCTGTCTGCAAGGTCTAATAGCATACACCTACTGCAATTTTTCTGTTATGTGTGTCCAGCATGGCTAGTTGCTAGGCTCAGGGGCTCACAATTGCTGTAGGGTTCTGGCCTGTGAGCCTGTTGTCAGCTCTCTCAGGAACACAGTTGGGTGTTGCTGGCCCCAGATGTGTCAGCACACAATCTTTTCGGGTGTTGGAATGTGGGGCAGATCTCCTGTGTGGCTGTTCAAATGGCCAATGGCACAAATCTGCTGCAGCAGACACATCCCACCACCTGTGCCCCCCAACCTACCCCACAAATGCAGTCTGTTGAGGCGGACCCACTTGCCCCACTGCAGAGGTTCCACACACCTGAACTTTGTAGGCCCAGAAGTTCCCTGAAGGCCAGTACCTAGGGTAGGCTGTCTAACCTGGCTGAGCTGGGTTAAATCAGTGCTCTATAGGGCAGCACAAACCCCTGTGCTAAGAGACCAGAGTAAGAAATCCAATGGCCTCTGCCAGCATCTGTATCAGCACACCTGTATTATGTCACAATAATGGCTGTCACAGGTGTCTCAGTCCTTGTGGAGGTGGGCCCAGATCCCTCCTGCCTCTCTGAGATGTGGTCAGAGCTTAGCAACTGAGTCTTTTTTATCAAAGGACTATGTACCTTTCCTTCTGGTGATTTTTTGTTGGTTTCTGGAATGGGTAAATCTGTGCTGGACCCTTTAAGAGTAGGCTTTTCTTTCTCTTATGTTTGACAGTTTTTCTGAGGGTATTCCCCATTGGTTTTAATAGCCAGCAAAGCCACATATTATGCCAATCATCACAGTTGTGCTGAATTCAAAGGCTGCTTATTGTGGCATTCCTCTCCCTCTCAGATCCCCGACTCCTCCAGGAAAAGATTTGTACCTTAAGATTGTTCCTAGCTGTGAAGTGCTGCAGCTAGAATGTGTTTTTTTCTTCAGCAGAGGAGTATTTCTGCCTCTTCCACCGGTGTATGTTGTCTTTTGTTGCAGAAGTTCTTTTTATGTAGTTTCCAGTTCTCTCTCAGAAGTAGTTGTTCCACAGGTGGTTGTAGATTTGTTGTGTTTATGACAGGAGGTGAGTTAAGAGTCTTCTATGCCATCATCTTCTCAGTCTAAAGTCTTTTCGACCTGAAAGTAACTTTGAGAATTTCCAGAGGGCCCCTGGGACTTCTCAAAAGATTTGTTCTCTCCTTATAAAAAGGGAGATGTTAAACTAATTAGGTTTATTTGATATGTGAAATTACATGGGAAGTATTGTCAAATAAATTATGATAAACTTCTTAGGTTATATTATATAGGTGAATGTTGTTAAAATAATATTCTTGAGATTGTATGAAAATTCCTAAAGTTCTGATATGTCCTGATATAATTGATGACTATAATTATGAAATTACCTGATTTATCTCTGATAATATTCTTTTCGGTGAGATACACATTCTTTGATATTGACATATCTACCCCAGTGTTTGTTCTTTTCTTTTAAAGTAGGGTTAGCGTGATGTATTGTGTTCCATTCCTTAACTTTTAAAATATTTTTATCTTTATACTTAAATTTTCTTTCTTGTAGGCATCATATAATTAGGTCTTATTTTTTTAATCCAATCTGAAAATATCTGCCTTTTTTAATTTTATTGAGGTCATAATAGTTTACAACATTGTGAAATTTCAGTTGTACATTATTACTTCTCAGTCACCATATAGATGTGCCTCTTGACCCTTTCTGCCCACTCCCCAAACCCCATCCCCCTGGTAACCACTAATCTATCTCTTTCTCCATAAATTAGTTTATCTTCCACAAATGAGTGAAATCATATGGTGTTTGTCTTTCTCTGTCTGACTTAATTCACTTAACCTAATACCCTCAAGATCCATCCATGTTGTTACAAATAGTACTATTTTGTCTTTTTTATGCTGGCGTAGTATCCCATTGTATGTATAAACCACATCTTCTTTATCTAATCTTCAGTCAGTGGGCATTTGGATTGCTCCCACATATTGGCTATTGTGAATAATGCTGCAATGTGCATAGTGATGCATAAGTCTCTGAATTGTTGATTTCAAGTTCTTTGGATAAAATACCCAGTAGTAGGATAGCTGGACCATATGGTATTTCTACTTCTAATTTTTTGAGAGATCTCCATTCTGTTTTCCATAGTGGATGCACCAGTTTGAAGGTTCCCTTTTCTCCAAAACCTTGGCAACATTTGTTATTTTTTATCTTGGTGATTATAGCCATTCTAAAGGGTGTAAAGGGGTATCTAAGTGTAGTTTTGATTTGCATTTCCCTGATGATCAGTGATGTTGAGCATCTTTTCATGTGTTTATTAGCCATATGTATATCTTCTTTGGAAAAATGTTCATATTCGCTGCCCACTTTTTGATGGGATTGTTTGCTTTTTTGTTGAGTTGTGTGAGTTCTTTATATATAGTGGAGATCAACCTCTTGTCAGATATATGATTTGCAAATATTTTCTCCCAGTTGGTGGGTTGTCTTTTCATTTTGATCTTGGTTTCTTTTGCCTTGCAGAAGCTCTTTAATCTGATGAAGTCCCACTTGTTTACTTTTTCTTTTGTTTCCCTTGTCCAAGTAGACACGGTATTCAAAAAGATCCTTTTAAGACTGATTTCAAAGAGTGTACTGCCTATATTTTCTTCTATCAGCTTTATGGTTCCAAGTCTTACCTTCAAGTCTTTGGTCCATTTTGAGTCTATTTTTGTGTATGAAGACACAAGATATACATAGATACAAAGATACAAAGATAATGGTCTACTTTCAGTTTTTTGCATGTGGCTGCCCGGTTTTCCCAGCACCCTTTATTGAAGGGGCTTTCCTTTCTCCATTGTATGTTCATGACTCCTTTTTAAAAATTAGCTGTCTTTAGATGTTTTGTTTTATTTCTGGGCTTTCAATTTTGTTCCATTGATCTCAGTGCCTGTTTTTGTAACATTACCATGCTCTTTTGATTACTATAGCTTTGTAGTATATTTTGAAGTCAGAGATTGCGATATCTCCAGCTTTGCTCTTATTTCTCAGGATTGCTTTGGCTATTGGGGCTCTTTTCTTGCCCCATAGGAATTTTAGGATTCTTTGTACTATTTTCTTGAAGAATGTCACTGGGATTCTGATTGGGATTGCATTGAATCTGTAGATTGCTTTAGGTAGTATGGACATTTTAACTGTGTTTATTCTTCCAGTCAATGTGCATGGAATCTCTCCCATCTGCTTATGTCATTACCAATTTCTTTCAGTAATGTCATAGTTTTCCTTGTATAGATTTTTCACCTCCTTGGTTAAATTTATTCCTGGATATTTTGTTCTTTTTGTTTTGATTGTAAATGGAATTGTATTCTTGAGTTCGCTTGCTATAATTTCATTATTGGAGTATTGAAATGCCACTGAATTTTATAAGTTGATTTTGTACCCTGCAACTGTGCTGTAGTTGTTAATTACTTATAGTAGCTTTCTAATGGATTCTTTAGGGCTATCTATATATAGAATCATGTCATCTGCAAATAGTGGGTGTTTGAATTCTCCATTGCCTATTTGGATCCTTTTATTCCTTTTTCTTGCCTAATTGCTCTAGCCAAAACCCCCAGTACTATGCTGAATAAGAGTGGTGAGATTGGGCACTCTTGTTTTCTTCCTGTTCTCAGAGGGATAGCTTTCAGTTTTCTTCATTGTGTATGACGTTGGCTGTGAGTTTGTTATATATTGGCTTTATTATGTTGTACTTTCCTTCTACGCCAATTTTATTGAGAGTTTTTTTTTTTTACCATCAATGGATGTTAGATCTTGTCACATGCTTTCTCTTCATTCATTGAGATTATCATATGGTTTTTGTTCCTCATTTTGTTAATGAGGTGTATCACAATGATTTATTTGCAGATGTTCAACCATCCCTGTGTCCCTGGTATGAATCCCACTTGATCATGGTGTTTGATCTTTTTAATGTATCACTCTATTTGGTTTACTAATATTTTGTTGTGGATTTTTGCATCGATGTTCATCAACGATATTGGCCTGTAATTTTCCTACTTTATGCTGTCCTTGTCTGGCTTTGGGATCAGGGTGATTTTGGCCACATAGAATGTGTTAGGAATTGTTCTATCTTCCTCAGTTCTTTAGAATAGTTTGAGGATAGGCATTAAATCTTCATTGAATGCTTGAGAAAATTCTCCAGAGAAGCTGCCTGGCCCTGGACTTTTATTTTTTGGGAGGTGTTTGATTACTGTTTCAATCTCTTGTGATTGGTCTATTCAGATTCTCTATATCTTCCTGATTTGGTTTTGGGAGCTTGTAAGTGTCCAAGAATTTATTCGTTTCTTCTAGATTGTCCAGTTTATTGGCATATTGTTTTTCATAGTATTCTTTTATATTCTTTTATATTTCTGTGGTATCCATTGTAATTTCTCCTCTTTCATTTCTAATTTAATTTATTTGAGCCTTCTCTCTTTTTCTCTTAGTGAGTCTGACTAAGGGTTTGTCAATTTTATTTCTCTTCTCAACCAGCTTTTTGTTTCATTGATCCTTTCTACAGTCTTTTTAGTTTCCATTTCACTTATTTCTGCCCTAATTTTTCTTATTTCCCTCCTTCTGCTGAGGTTGGGCTTTGTTTTCTCATTCTGTTAGGTGTAGTTTAAGATTGTGTATTTGAGATTTTTCTTGTTTGCTAATGTGGGCTTGTATTGCTGTAATTTTGCCTCTTAGGATTACTTTTGCTGCATCTTATATGAGTTGATATGGTGTGTTTTTGTTCTCATTTGTCTCCAGATATTTTTTGATTTCTCCCTTGATTTCTTCAATGATTGATTGGTTGTTCAGTAACATGTTGTTTAGTCTGCACATTTTTGTTCTTTTCCCAGCTTTTTTCTTGTAATTTATTTCTAGTTTCATAGAATTATGGTCAGAAAAGATGCTAGCTATCATTTAAATCTTAAATTTATTGAGGCTTGCCTCGTTTCCCAACATATGATCTATCCTTGAGAATGTTCCATGGGCACTTGAGAAGAATGTGTATTCTGTTTTTTTTGTTTGTCTGTTTTTGTTTTTCTTTTAAAGATTTTATTTTTTTCCTTTTTCTTCCCAAAGCCTCCCAGTACATAGTTGTATATTCTTCGTTGTGGGTCCTTGTAGTTGTGGCACGTGGGACGCCGCCCCAGCATGGTTTGATGAGCAGTGCCATGTCCGCGCCCAGGATTCAAACCAACGAAACACTGGGCCGCCTGCAGCGGAGCGCGCGAACTTAACCACTCGGCCACAGGACCATCCCCTGTATTCTGCTGTTTTTGATGGAACATTCTATACATATCTTTCAAGCCCATCTGTTCTAGTTTTTCATTTAATTCCACTATTCTCTTGTTGAATTTTTGTCTGGATGATCTATCCATTGATGTAAATGGGGTGTTGAGGTCCCCTACTATTATTCTGTTGTTGTTAATATCTCCTTTTATGTTTGTTAATGGTTGCTTTATGCACTTTGGTGCTCTTGTGTTGGGTGCATATATGTTTATAAGTGTTACATCTTCTTGGTGGAGTGTCCCTTTTATCACTGTTCCTCTTTGTCTCTCTTTACCTATATTATCTTGAAGTCTACTCTGTTGAAGTATGGCAACATTTGCTTTCTTTAGTTTGTCATTAACTTGGAGTTTTGTCTTCCATCCTTTCACTCTGAACCTGTGTTTGTCTTTGGAGCTGAGATGTGTTTCCTGGAGGCAGCATATTGTTGGGTCTTATTCTTTAATCCATTCTGTCACTCCATGTCTTTTGATTGGAGAATTAAATCCGTTTACATTTAGAGTGATTATTGATATATGAGGGCTTCATTCTGCTATCTTATCACTCGTTTTTGGTTCTTCTGCATTTCCTTTGTTACTCATCCTGTGTATTTCATACCACCAATGTGATTAGGTAGTTTTCTATGTTAGTTTTTCAAGTTTTCTCCTTGTTTATCATTTGTCTTTGTGTTCTAATTTTTGTTTAGTGATTACCACTAGGTTTGTATAAAAAATCTCATAGATGAGATAGTGCATTATCTGATAACCTCTTATTTCCTTAGACTAAGCCGATTCCATCCTTTTACTCTTCCATTTTTAAGTAATTATTGTCATATCTTATTCCATCTTTTTTGTGAGTTTGTGGTTAAAATGATTAGATTATTTTTATTTTGGTGTTTTCCTTCCCTTTATCTTTAATGTTATAGTTGTCTTTACTAACTTTATCTGATAGATACTAATCTGATCTGATTGTTGCTTACTTATTCACCTCCTTTCTCAGAGCTTCAGAGCCCCTTTACTATTTTTTTTCATGTATGAGGGCCTTCTTGAGGATTTTTCATAGTGGGTTCTTGTGTCAATGAGTTCCCTTAGTTTTCGCTTATCTGAGAAAATTTTTATTTCCCCATCATATATGAAGGATACTGGATAGAGTATTCTTGGCTGAACGTTTTTGTCTTTCAGAATTTTGAATATATATTTCCACTCTCTCCTAGGCTGCAAGTGTTTTGCTGAGAAATCCTCTGACAGCCTGATTGGGGTTCCTTTGTAGGTTATTTTCTTCTGCCTTGTTTCCCTTAATATTTTCTCTTAGTCATTGACTTTTGCCAGCTTTACTACTAAATGCCTTGAAGGAGGTCTTTTTACATTGATATAGTTAGGGGATCTATTGACTTCATTCACTTGTATTTCCAGCTCTCTCTTCAGGTCTGGGAAGTTCTCAGCTATTATTCTTTTGAACAAGCTTTCTGCTCCATTCTCCTTCTCTTCTCACTCTGGAATACCTATAGTCCTTATGTTGCATTTCTTAATTGAGTAAGATATTTCTCTCAGAGACTCTTCATTTCATTTTAGTCTTAGTTCTCTCTTTTCTTCCAACTGAAGCATTTCCAAATTTATGTCCTCAAAGTTGCTAATTCGGTCCTCCATTTCGTCAGCTCTGTTGTTTAGGGAATCTAGATTTTTCTTTATCTCATTCATTGTGTTTTTCATCTCCAATAGCTCTGATTGGTTCTTCTTTACAGTTTCAACATCTTTTGTGAAGAAGCTCCTGAATTCATTACGTCTTGAATTCATTGTCTTTCTGTGTTTTCTTGTAACTCAAGGTTTTTTACGATAACTATTTTGAATTCTTTGTAATTTAGGTTATGAATTTCTGTGCCTTCAGAGTTGATTTCTGGGTAGTTGTCATTTTACTTCTGACCTGGAGATTAATATACCATACTTTTTCATATTGTTTGATGGCAAGAATTTTTGCCTCCACATAGCAAGATTATCTAGTTGCAGCTTCCACCTGCTGCCACTCCGTGGGGGTCGGGTCCTGTTTATTGTGGGCCTGGCACAATGCATGGCTCCCAAGCTCCAGTCACTGACACCTTTTCTGTCTGTGTCATGCTCTGGCTGCTTGCTGAGCTGGCGTTCTGGGCAGGGGGGAAGGGTATTTTCTTTCATCTACAAATCTCCCTTTTCTCTCTTTGCAACACTCTGGCCAATCCAGTGCCAGAGTGCCAGGCAGGGGAAATGGTGCTTTCTTTCTCTTACACCTCTTTCAGCTGCTGATTTTCTCTCTGTGAAGCACTCTGGCCCATCACAGGGCTGGACTGTCTGACAGGGCAGGGGTGCCTTCTTTCTCCTGTGTGATCCTGGGAATTCTCCCTGGGCCCTCACCAACTACTCTCCTGGGGTGCTAGTTTGACAAAGATGCCCTTGCAACAGCTCCATTACCTTTATGTGTGGAGCTTTAGTGTGTCTGAAAAAGTCTTTATTTCACCATTGTTTTTGAAAGATATTTTCACTCAATATAGTTTTGTAGATTGAGTTTTTTTCTTCCAGTGTTTAAGGAATATTGCTCTCCCCGTGTTTTCGTTGTTTCTGAGGAAAACTTGTTTTCCTCTTCATCTTTGCTTTTCTATACATAACATATCTTTTTTCTCCTTTGCTGTTGCTTTTACTTTGTCTTTATCATAGGTTTTGAGAAATTTAACTATAATGTTTTGATATATTTTATTTCTATGGAATAATTTAGATCTTCATTTTTGGTTCTTATTTTCCTGCTTCTGGTAATTAAAAGATGCCTGGTAATCTTTCATTGGATGCCAAGCACTGTCAATTTTACATTTTTTTAAAAAAATTATTTCATTGAAGTCCTACTGGCTTTTAACATTGTGTAGATTTCAGATGTACATTATTATATATCAGTTTACATATAGACTACATTGTGTTTACCACAATAGTGTAGGTTTTATCCATCAGCATATGTATGTGCTCCTTTACCCCTTTCATCCTCCTTCCACCCTCTTCCCCTCTGGTAACCACTAATCTGTTCTCCTTACTGATGTGTTGGTTAATCTTCCACATATGAGTGAAATCATAAGTGTTTGTCTTTCTCTGTCTGGCTTATTTCACTTAGCATAATACACTCAAGGCCCCATGCGTGTTTTCAAAAATGGCACTATTTTGTATTTTTCTTATAGCTGAGGAGTATTCCATTGTATATATATACCATATCTTCTTTATCCATTCATCTGTTGATTGTCAGTTGGGTTGCTTCCATGTCTTGGCTATTGCGAATAATGCTGCAATGAACACAGGCATGCATTAATTTCTCTAAAGATTTTATTTTTTCCTTTTTCTCCCCAAAGCCCCCTGGTACATAGTTGTATATTCTTTGTTGTGGGTCCTTCTAGTTGTGGCATGTTGGACTCTGCCTCAGCATGGTTTGATGAGCAGTGCCATGTCTGCACTCAGGATTCGAACCAACGAAACACTGGGCTGCCTGCAACAGAGTGCGTGAACTTAACCACTTGGCCACAGGGCCAGACCCTCATTAATTTCTCTAAATTGTTGATTTCATGTTCTTTGGATAAATACCATGTAGTGGGGTAGCTGGATCATATGGTATTTCTATTTTTAATTTTTTGAGAAGTCTCAATGCTTTTTTCCATAGTGTTTGCACCACTGTCAATTTTACCTTTTGGGTGCTGTGTACTTTTGCATTCCTATTAACATTTTTTACCTTTATTCTAGGATGCAGTTAAGTTATTTGGAGATAGCTTTATCCTTTTAGGTTTCATGAAGAAAGTGGACTCTTACCATTTTTTCTTTGCTACCATCCTTAATATACTGATTTCCTCTCTCTTCCTGGTCAGAAGAAGTCTACTTTAGCTCCCAGGTAACATGATTCCACATGACAGCCTTCTCAGAAAGGAAGGGATTCAGGACTAAACAGTCCTTCCAAATTAAGAAAACAATTCAATTTACAATGACATCAAAATGAATAAAATATTTAGGAATAAATTTAACCAAGGAGGTGAAAGACTGATACCTTGAAAACTAAAAAACATCACTGAAAGAAATTAAAGAAGATATTAATAAATGGAAAGATATCCAATGTTCATGATTGGAAGACTTACTATTATTATGATGTCAATACTACTCAAAGTTATCTACAGATTCAATGCAAACTTTATAAAATTCCTAATGACAGTTTTTTGCAGAAATAGAAAAATCCATAATCAAATTCATAAGGAATCTCAAGGGCCCCAGAAGAGCTAAAAGAATATTCAAAAAGATGAGTGAAGTTGAAGGACTCACAATTCCTGGTTACAAAACTTAAGACAAAGCTATACTAATCAAAATGATATGGTACCGGCACAAAGACAGACATATAGACAAATGGAATTGAATAGAGAGCCTAGAAATAATTTCCCACATGTATAGTCAAGTGATTTCTGATGAGGGCATGAAGATCATTCAATGGGAGCCATAATAGTCTTTTCAAGAAATGGTGCTGGGGAAATAATATTCATATGCAAGAGAATAAAGTTGGAACCTTACCTTACATGATATATAAAAATTAATTCAAAAGGGATCAAAGAATCTAAGACTTAGACCTAAGAGCTAAACTATAAAACTCAGAAGAAACTGTAGAGGAAATTTTTCATGACATTGGCTTGGCAATGATTTCTTGGATATGACACCAAAAGCACACACAACAAAAGAAAGCATAGATAAATTGGACTTGATCAAAATTAAAAACTTTTGTTGCATTAAAAGACACTATGAACAAAGTGAAAAGACAATTCACAGAATGGAAGAAAATATTTGCAAACCACATATCTGATAAGGGATTCATATGCAGAATATAAAGAACTCCTGAATGTCAACAACAAGCAAATCAATACAAATATGGGCAAAGGATTTGAGTAGACATTTCTCCAAAAAAAGATTCACAAATTGCCAATAAACACATGAATATATGCTCAACATTACTAATCATTAGGGAAATGCAAACCAAAACCACAATGAGATACTACTTCACATCCATTAGAACGACTATTATTTTTTTAAAAAAGCTCTTGGTGAGGATTTAGAAAATTGTAATCTTTGATCATTGTTGGTGGGAATGTAAAGTGGTGAAGCTGCTATGGAAAACAGCATGGTAGTTCCTCAGAAATTGAAACATAGAACTTGCATATGATCCAGCAACTCCACGTTTGGGTATATAGACAAAAATGTTGAAATCAGGGACTTGAACAGGTATTTGTACATCAGTGTTCACCATGAAGGACATTTGGTACTGTCCAAAAGGTCCATAAGACAGTTGGTCCATGCCAAAAAGTCTTTGACTTTTGGTCCTGTTCAAAACACCCATGAGCATATTTGGTCCACGCTGAATAGTTTTGGACAGGAATAAATATCAAGGACCTTTTGGCATGGACCCAATGTCTCCATGGATATTTTGGAGAGGACCAAATGGTCCTGCAAATATCAAAGGCCTTTTGGAATGGACCAAATGTCTTATGGACATTTTAGGCAAGCCCAAATGTCTGGTAATTCATTGTTCATAATAGCAGCATCATTCACAATATCCAAAAGGTGGAAAGAATCCAATGTCCGTCAATGGATAAATGGATAAACAAAATGTGGTATATAAATACAATGGAATATTATTTAGCCATACAAAGGAATGAAACTCTGATACATACTACACCATGGATGAATCTTGAAGATATTATACTAGGTAAAATAAGCCAGGCACAAAAGGACAAGCATTGTATAATTTCACTTTTATGAGGTACCTAGAATAGTCAAATTCACAAGTTGTGAAGGTAGAATGGGGACTTACTATTTAACAAATACAGAGTTTCAGTTTGAGATGATGAAAAATTCTGGAGGTGGCCAGTGGTGATGGTTGCATGACTTTGTGAATGTAGTTAATGCCGTTGGTATACACTTAAAAAGGCAATTTTTAAAAAGGAGCATTCTCCTTATGAAGTTCTCTCTTTTATTAATGGAGAAATTCCCCCAGAAAATTCCCATTTACTATTTTATTGGCAAAAAAAAAATTACATTATTCCTATACCAATATCTGGCAAATGGCAACAGGTCTGCTATAATTGGCTTAAACTAAAGCTTCTCAAATTTACCATATCTGATGGTTCTTTTTATTTAAAATATTTTTAAATTTATTTTAAAAATTGAGATATAATTAACATATAACATTGTATTAGTTTTAGGTGTACAATGTAATGATTTGATATATGTATATATAGTAAAATTATTATCACAATAAGTTTAGCTAGCATCCATCACCACACATAGTTACACATTCTTTTTTCTGGTGATGAGAACTTTTAAGATGTATTCTCTTAGCAATTTTCAAGTGTGCAGCACAGTATTGTTAACTGTACTCATCATGCTGTATATTACATCCCCAGGACTTTTAACTGGAAGTTTGTACCTTTTGACTATCTTCACCCATTTCACACTCCACCTCCCTCTCCTGCTCCTTTGTCTCTGGCAACCACCAACGTGTTCTATGTATCTGTGAGTTTGGCTTTTCCTTTTTTGAAGAAGAAGATTAGCCCTGAGCTAACATCTGCCAACAATCTTCCTCTTTTTGCTGAGGAAGATTGGCCCTGAGCTAACATCTGTGCCCATCTTCCTCTATTTTATATGTGGGACGCCTGCCACAACATGGCTTGATAAATGGTGCATAGATCCACACCTGGGATCCAAACCAGAGAACCCAGGGCCACCAAAGTGGAACGTGCGATCTTAACTGCTGCGCCACCAGGCTGGCCCCAGATTTTCCTTTTCTTGATTCCACTTATAAATGAGATCATACTGTGTTTGTATTTCACTGTTTGACTTCACTTAGCATAATGCTCTCAAGTTCCATCCATGTTGTTGCAAATGTCAGAATTTCCTTCCTTTTTATGGTTGAATAACGTCCATTCAACTATATATATATATAGTTATATTTATATATACATCACATCTTCTTTATCCATCCATTCATTGATAGACACATTGTTTCCATGTCTTGGCTATTGTAAATAATGTTGCAATAAACATGAGGATGAAAATATATTTTTAAGATAATGATTTCATTTCCTTTGGCTAGAAACCCGGAAGCTGAATTTGTGGATCATATGTAGCTGTAGTTCTATTTTTAAATTTTTCGGGACCTCCATACTGTTTTCTATAGTGGCTGCACTAATTTACATTCCTCCGAACACTGCAGTATTGTTCCTTTTTCTCAACATTCTCACCAACACTTGCTATTTCTTTTCTCTTTTGTAATAGCCATTATAACTGGTGTGATATGATAGCTCATTGAAGTTTTGATTTGCATTTCCCTGATGACTAATAATACTGAGCATCCTTTCATGTTGTATGTCTGTAGGTCATTTGTATGTTTTCTCTGGAAAAATGTCTATTCAGACCCTCTGACCACTTTCAATTGAATTGTTTTTTATTCTATTGAGTTGTATGAGTTCTTTACCTATTTTGGATATTAACTTTCTATCATATAGATTCATGCATCACTTAATGATGGGGATGAGTTCTGAGAAATGGGTTGTTAAACGATTTCTTTGTCATGCAAACATAGTGTACTTATGCAAACCTAGATGTTATAACCTACTATACACCTAGGCTATATGGCACTAATCTTATGAGACCACCATTGTATGCGTGGTCCGTCATTGACTGAAATGTTGTTATGCGGCACATGAGATTTGCAAATAAATTCTCCCATTCAGTAGGTTGCCTTTTCATTTTGTTGATGTTTTTTTTGCTCTACAGAAGCTTTTTATTTTGATATAATCCCACTTGTTTACTTTTGCGTTTCTTGCCTTTGCTTTCAGTGTCAACTCCAAAAAATCATTGCCAAGAGTGATCTCAAGGAGTTATCTCCTATGTTTTCTTCAAGGAGTTTTATGGTTTCAGATCTTACATACAATTGTGTATGGTGGGAGAAAGTGGTCCAGTTTCATTCTTTTGCATATGGCTGCCCAATTTTCTCAGCATCATTTATAGAAGAAACTTTCCTTCCCACATTGTATATTCTTGGCTCTTTTGTAGTAAATAAATTGACCATGTATGTGTGGGTTTATTTCTGGGCTCTCTATTCTGTTAAACTGATCTATGTGTCTGTTTTTAGATCTATATATGCACATACTCGCTTCTTCACATTACCTAATCTTTCTCCATCTCTTGGTAAATCAGACCTATTACAAAATGCAGCCTTTTCAATGTGTGATTTTGATGCCAGGCAGACGAAAATCTATTCAATTCAAGCTTTTAAGTGGTCTCATTGAATGTTGTTGATTGATGAGTCATATTTATTATGTAAATCCTCATTGATTTGGCTTCTGCCAGCAAAGAAACAATAAATCTAATATATTCACAAATTTTTGGTATAAGTTAATCTGATTCTCCATAAAATAAGAGTTAAAAACAAACAGCTAGATATGGTCTTAATGAAGTCGATGTTAATTTAATTAACTAAACCTATTTGTTTATGCATTTGTCCCTTGCTCTTTCCCTAAGGAAGATTTCTGAGCTCAGGATCTTTTCCTTCCTTATTTAATCTCTGAATGTTGCAAATTATCACAGTGTATTTTGCAAAAATCATTTTATTCTTTAAGCCTTAGTTTGCCTGATAAGATTACGCACTTAATGTTGCAAAGTGAATGCAAGCACAAGCACAGTTTTCCTCTTTCACAAACAATCATATATTTAACAGGAGGTAATACAAAAGGAGTTTTAGGATTATAGATTATTAAAACTGGAAAATACCTTAAAGGTAATCTAGACCATCTCCCTCATTTTCATATGAGGAAACTTAAGTACACAATGATTAATTAATTTGCTTTAATACACTCATGACAGAAATCTACACTTTCTGTTTTGGAGGTTAGTATCTTTTACAGCATCATACTGTTACTATGCTAATGGTGTCTACACCCTCAAGTGCACATGAAAGTTGAGTGTTTATGTACATGCACATGCACACACATCCACAACAAACACTATCTTAAAAAATTAGCATTCCTTGCGAAGTGAGGAAGCTACGCAGCCAAAATATTAACCTATTTCAATTTTGTCACATAACAGATATTTTAATTTAAGATTTCTTGTATTCATTAAATTTTTTGCATTATGTTATAAAATAAAAAAGTAATGCTCATAAAATAGTAGAGATCTAAATTCTTGCTGCATTATACACTGTCATTGCCCTAGTAAAATTATATAGATAGATAGAAACTTGAGTATTGAGACCCTGATGTGCTCCTATGGGAGGCTGGCTAAAACCAGCAACTCAGTGGAAGTTGGGACTGTGTGGGCTGGAGGAACTATCCTATTTGCTGAGCTGGCCCTGAAAAAGGTATTTGATCAATTTATATTATGGTACCTAAAAGGAATAGGAAACTTTGGAGAGGGATGTGATTTAAGCAATCTTTACTCTCAGAAGGTTCAATCTTCTGTGTAGAGTACAGTACTGAGAAATTCCTGGTAATGATCATATTCAGATGTCAGCCACCTATTGGGAGTGCAGTTGGCATCCAAAAATTAGTTTATATATAGGAGATCTTTCTTGGGTTTATTTCTGGGCTTTTAATTTTGTTCCATTGATCTATTTGTTTTTATGCCAGTATCATACTGTTTTGATTACTATAACTTTATAATATAGCCTGAAATCAGTAAGTGTGATGCCTCCCACTTTGTTCTTTTTTCTCAAGGTTGCTTTGACTATTTGGAGTCTTTTGTGGCTCCATATAAATTTTATTATTGTTTTTCCTACCTATGTAAAAAATGTCTTTGGAATCTTGGTTGTCCTAGTATTGAATCTATAGATGGCTTTTGGTAGTATGGACATTTTAACAATATTAATTCTTCCAACCCATGAAAATGAGATTCCTTTCCATTTACTTGTGTCTTCTTCAATTTCTTTCATCAATGTCTTATAGTTTTCAGAGTCAAGATCTTTCACCTCCTTGGTTAAGATTATTCTGAAGTATTTGATTGTTTTTGATACTGTTGTGAATAGGATCATTTTCTTAAACTTTTTCAGGTAATTTGTTGTTAATGTATAGAAATATTACTAAATTTTGCATATTAATTTTGTATCCTGGAACTTTACTAAATTCACTTATTAGTTCTAACAGTTTTTTGGTGGAATCTAGGATTTTCTGTATATAAAATCACGTCATCTGGAAATACAGATATTTTAACTTCTTCCTTTCCAATTCTGATGTCTTTTATTTCGTTTCTTTGC